>NW_010147277.1:14636-29899 GCF_000699245.1 Pterocles gutturalis | reverse complement strand
TCCTTCTTGCCCTTTTTGAAGACTGGTGTCATACTCACATTTAAATATAATACCTATTAACACAGAATATGGATTTTCTTTCTAAGATTTTTTATTTTATTACTCTTTTCTATAGTTGAGAAAAAAAACTATATGCACACATAACACTTAAATTAGTTCAATATTAGTCTAAAACTATAATCAAACTGGAAAAAAATATGACTAGTATTCTCCTAATAAGTTATTTTTAACAAGATGTGCTGAACATGAGATAGATAAGCTGCTACTGAAACAATTAAAGATGACCGGACAGTTGCTTTTCCAAGCTTCATAACTTCCATGCCTCTGTTAAAGATGATCCAGAACTAAGCTGTTTAGTCACTTATATTTTTCATCCTTTCAACTGCATGAAGCTAAAAATGGTATTTGCAAAAGTTCTTTATCAAGTTTTCCACTGTGCTTGGACCATGATACCACGGTCAATAACAGATTTGCAATTTAATTGATTTACAGAGTCAAGAGGGTGTCAAACAAGATCTAGTCCAGGCAGAAGCCCTGGTTGGAACGAAAGAATGACTAGAAACCTGATTTAGTCTTGTTTTCATTAAACTGAACACAATGGCCCAGATTGCTGGCTGCAAGCATGGATGCCGGGATTGGGATGCAAGTCACTGATAGTTTTACATGATCTTCATGCTTATGATACACCAGGCAGTGGTGTGCTCATGTAGCTTCAAGGGCTACTCTAACTCATGTATCTGCCAGTGTCATCCTGATTCTAAAAGAGGAACTAGAGATAACTGGTTGTAAGCCTGATTACTTGTCCCTCCAAACCATACTACTAAGAACTGTAGTGTTTTGCAGTTTGGCATTCCAGATGCACACTGTGATCACTCAGTGATCTTAACAGAGAGAGTGCCAATACAGGTGTTGGGGGTTAGCCAGGTCCTAGGCTATTGTAGTCCATACTGGGCTAGTTTTAATCTCTACTGAGGATTTAAAAATATGTTGTATCAGAAAGTCCTCTGAAGGAAAGGAAAAATACTAAGTTTTATGTATTAACTTGAGCGACAAATTATATAAGAATCAGTTTCACTAGTAAAAGCTGCACTGTACAATATCTTCACATTTATTTATCTCCAGCGTGCATTTTCAAACTCTATATTAAAAATTCTGAAGTTCAGTATTTTACACCTTCTAATGTCTTGATTGAAAGGGAAGCAATACCTAGATAAAATTTAATTTTCAGGATTATACCATTAGAAAGTAAAATAAGTCTGCATTTTCTACAAAAAGTGAATTATTAGATAAAGCAGTTTAAACTGCAGGACAAAATATTAACTTCAGATCATGTGGCAATATAAAAAATGTGACTGCTTCAAGAGCAACTTCTCTGTGTTTAAAACCTTTCTTGCAGTCTTTGCACAGCAGCACTTTAGATAAAGTACTATGCATTTCTGCTGTATTTTTTTCAGATACGTGATATAGAAGATATAGAGAGATAAAACAGAATTTGATCTGAATTGCCACAACCTGATAATACACTTGTAATTAACTTCAGTAAATTATGATGGATTAGTTATATGGAGTTATTGCTAATCTTTGAAACCATAAGCATGTCGTGGACTCCCGAGATGATTACACTATTTCTATGTTCCTCAGGTATTGTATAATGAAAACCACAGATCTAGAGCATTTCATGTGTAATTTTCAAGCCTGTTGCTACTGTGAATGTGAACAGTCACAGAGTAGGTGAAGATCAGGTTTACACCTGTCATAATATTCAGTTCACATGAACCAGAACAAGAAAAGGAATTCAGTCAATGGGTTCATTTAGGTACAGAAAATGATAAAAGAAACCAAAAATCCAAACCATGTTACTGTTTCCTTCTGTTAGTAGGAAATTGTGAATGTTACTGGACAATCCATTACACAGAAAGGTGAGAAGACCTAATCCAAATTCTAACATATTTCACTTACAATAAAGTTTTCATTTTAACAGTCTTGGCTAGAAAAAGGGAAAAGGAAAGATAAAAAGACTAAGGATTTTACAGAAGCTGATACTATTAAAGGAACCCGTCCCCTGTATTTTTCTGTGATGTCTGCATTTCTACATCTAGGAAACTTGCTACTATTGGAAAAGATGGTCTCATTTTTACAACTGTTTAGCAGTAGAAAGAAGATCCAGAAGTGACTCTGTGTCTAAATGCTGCGAGAAAGAAACGCGCTTTGACTAAAACAGTGTTATACTTTCTGAAATTACTTCACAGCATCATTTGATAGGAAATTTATTTCTGAGCACACATAATCAACAATCTGCAATGAGCACGTTACACCTTCAGATAAATTTCCTTCAAGTGCATTCCTAATATACATGTGATTCTTTTTAGCTTGAATTCTTCTGCCGCATGTATTGTAGACACAAATTATAAAAGATTTAAAATATAATCATGAACAAGCATCTTTACTGACATTTTAGACGCTTGAAACTTCAGAAATGTTACTAGCAAAACAAAAGAAATATTACTAGATATTTAAAGACATGTTGCGAGATCTCTCCACTTCATAAGGGAAAAGGCAAGAAATAACTCACAAATCTGTATTTTGAGCCTAAAAAAGAATCAATAATTCTGAATATATCTAAAATGACAATTTTTCATATCAAATTCAGTGGTTAGCATTCTCTAGATAGAACAGATTTTCTTCCATATGAATGGAGAGCTACAAGAAAACGCTCAATATGCGGGTGCAGGGTCAAGAAATTACAATGAAAATTTTGAAAATTTTGCAATGTTCATAATCTGCAAGAAGCAAAAGTCAACTTTTTCTAGCTTTTTTTCTCTTACCTGGTCACAGAACTAACATTCTAAAATACAAACTCACACACATATAAATTGTGGGGAGAAAAGACTCATAGCAAATTTCATTAACTGAGATAGATATTTTTTTTAAAATAGGACAAATTTGGCGCAGCAAACCTGTCCCTTTTAGGTTTATTTTAATGCTTTATTATTTAGATGTGACAACAGCACCATTAGTTGCAGAATAATGGTCTAACACGATTTCCAGTACAGACTTTTAGATATCCCCTGATCTGGATTTGTGGTTTCCCCAATTTAAAATTAAAACAGAAAATAAAGTGAAGACACAAAAATTCTACTTTGTTCTATGTTCCTATCATAATAGCTAACATTTTCACAGCAAGTACTTTCTATGGGAACCTTAAAGTGCTGTATAAACTCAAATCAATGCAAAAATCACTCCACCCCAACAAATATAGAGCTGTGCATAAAACCAAATATAGCAATTATCTAAAAACTCTGACACTGTACTTATTTAATACAAGAGGAAAATAAGAAAGCCACATACCAAATAAAAAATTTGGTAGGGTGCCTACAGTGTAAACTGCTGTAATTGTAATCTGTTGGGAAACATAGGTTCATTACTCTTCAGAAAACTCTTCTGACAAACATTTAGTACTTTGATACTTAGGTGTCATCTAGAAGACTGAATAACCTCTCAGATTTACTCTGCCACAGTATGTGTTCCGATTAGTAAGGGACGTGTTTCCTTCTAGCATCCTGTCCTGCATTTTCCATAGTAAGTGATCTCCCTTCAAAGGATTTGCCAGCTTCCCCTGTGAACTCTGAAAAGAGAAAAATGCTGGCTAGAAAGAACAACAACATAAATATTCTGCTTTCACTAAAGACATCCATTTCTTCTTAGAGGTTTTTGGTTAAATAAGTCCTTTGAGAAAGCCTGATGAAAAAAAAAAAAATATTTAACTTCAGATATTTTGCAGTAAATCTTTATGCTAAAATGACAGTTCTTTCCTTCCTGGAACCAATTCAAACGCCCTCTTCTCCTTTTCAACCCTGGTCAGAGAAGTATTTTCCCTGAGTATGTTTCTGTGAAATTCTGTCAGCACCTCCCTGAGAGTGCAGCAGAGAATGAAGAAAGAAGCAGGGTAAATGGTAAAAGACAGAGCCTTAGTAAGGATGCTCTGTTTGCACAGTGCAGGAATCAGAGAGCAGAATCTCACAATTGCCAGGAGGTATATCAACATCCCTCTGTAGCATTCAAGGTGATCACTCTGACAGGGCACAGTAGAACTCCTACGTACCATGGGCTGCCTTCAGTTTCTGCTCTCTGCATTTCTCCTGACTTCAGTTCTATTCCCTTCTCTGTCCCACCGCACAACTTAGCATTCCAGCTTGAGCCCTGCCCCAGTCACCTCTCAGCATGGTCCCTTGCACTGCTCTCAGCAGCAATCTGACAACAATTTATCCCCAGAATATAGGTCTTTATTACTCCTTCTCTACATCCTGGGAAGAGTGCTCTCATATCTTAAAAAATCATTTTCTATAATGATTGATGGAACATTTTGCCTTGTACTAAATATGATCTAGAAGCTTTGTTTCCATACTGTTCACTATTCATTATCTTCTTTTGGCACCTTCAGAAAACAAATAAAAAAGGAAACTCAGAGAGCAAAAGTATATTGAATTTTGCAGTATACCTCAAATATGATAAAGTAACAGCAAAAAAGTGAAGGCAAATGTTAAGGTTATCTCAGTAACATTAACTCGCCTGTATGCATCTTTGCTGTTGTTTATTCTTCAGAGAAGACAATCCCACCAGTTTGAAAAGAGCTGTAGAATGAAAGCACTGTCTTTGCCTCCCTACAAGAGCATAACAGCTTAACAGACCAGCCAGTTGCAACTTCCTATCACTGCTCCTGACCTAATACACAACGTAGGGCACATAATTTCCCTGTTCTGTGTCTAGTTTTCTCTTTCTTTGTTTATCTTTATCATGTCTTTAGAGTCTTTGAACAAAGTTTTCTTCTGAAATATACATTCATACAGCATCTGAGACAGTGAAGTCCAAAATTCAATGGGAACTTCTAATCATTGACTAGTATTTATACAAATACATTGCATGCAGTAGTTTCATTTACTTCAGAGAGCAAAAAGTTTTGTAGGTAAGAAACAAACAGCAAATTCCCTGTATCTTCACTCTAACATGGCATTGATATTGTTTCACAGGGGATTCTCATTCACAAATCAGGAAAAGACTACAGGATGTACAAAACACAAAGAAAAAATGAAATAACTGTGGTTACATGTCTCAAAGAAGGCAGTTCTGATGGAAGACACTAACAATTTCCAGAACCACAGAAATCTGAATCATAATAATTCATTCTGTATTGTGAGTGTAGACAGAACAGGAAGAATTAGGTTAAAATTATGGTGTTAGAAAACCCTTCTGTACAGAAGATACTCAAAAGCTGTTTGAGGAGAACGTGATTTTAAAAATGAATAGGTGAGCATTTCCTAACACTTATATTTAGGTCTTTCTCCTGGATCATGGAAAGGTCTAGAAAACTTTTTAAATTCCCTTGCAACCTTATTTTACGTGATTCTGTAACCTATTTTTGAATCTTCTGTGATTTTGAATAAGAATACCTCAGAAAAGCCATATTCATTGAGTTCAAATTATCTGATGTATTTCAAATTCACATATTGTGGAAACTCACATGCATTCTATGAGACAAAAGCAGATGAGCAGATAATGGAATTAAATGTGATGTTTAATTATTATCAGTTTGTTCAAACTCTGAAAGAATAAAAAATTGATTGCCCAGGTATTAGGCAGAATTAAAACCCCTGCAAATAAATAAAAGATTACTGTATTTTTTCCTCTTTTTGAGCTGTACACTTGTAGAGATATATAAATTTCCAAGGTATTCCTCTTCTAAATGGTTCCCTATCATGCTCCAAAGACATTTTTAAACAGTGGATTTTAAATACACAAATTTAAGTGGAGTTAACAGATCAAGAAAATTGTATAGTACTTTTCCACACTAATTTTGAAGTTGCGAAGACCAGCTGTTGCTGTTTTGCAGAAACATTTTTAAATAAAAAATAGTATCTTTAAAGTTGAAGACATCAAAATAATAGCTAGAACTGTTTCTCCATTGTTTAAAAAAAAAAAAAAACTTGAAATAAAATCAAGCCTGTTTAGTTTCATGTGTAAAGAAAAATTTGAAATAGCCACTTTTTTCCACCGAGAATGTCTATATAAAACAGGGCTTAGAATGATAGCTTAACTATTGAACTTAATTCCTGTAAACACGACGATGGATCTCTCAGTGGTAATCTAATTCACTCAAAGTAGACATTGTCTTTGCTGACTGTGCATGGAACCAACAGAAACTACTGGATTCTCTTATTAATTTAGGAACTTGCTGGCCTAATCCTTGTTCGAGAATGATTCCCACCAGAGAAGAGCTGGCTTTCAAAAGATCTGAAAGCTTTTCTGTGGCTCATTACTGTGAACATTGAAAGCCACGTATGAAGTTACACTATCTCAGACTCTGCATTATGACTTTGCTCCAAGGAAGGAGAGGATAAGCTTTGACACAAGAAAAAAAAATATTGGAGGCAAATGTTTGGATCAAGTTGTAATTCCATAATATGCTCTGTGCCAGGACACAGACCTGAGTACAACACAGAATCTTTCAGAATCTTTGTGGCTGATGTATTTTGAAGGTTTGTTTTTTTTTTTTTTTTTTTTCTACTGGAATAATTCTGTGTATCACAAAATAATGAGCATGTATATAATTCTTCTCAAGTACTCATTAATTAAATTTTTAAAATCTGTAAGGATGTAGAAAATGAATATTTTTTCCTAGTTTCATATACAGGAAACTGAGGAGGGGAAATTAAGCTATGTTTTCCAAAGTAATAGGATTAAGACTCAAAAATTCTTGGTTTTGATATCTGTGATCAGATTATTCTCTCTCTACTGATAAATTTAACTTAATTTGAAGGAAAAAAAAAACAACACATACTATTCATAACTAGCAATTTTAACATTGCTATTATATAATTGCTCACATAAACTAATTTATTCAAATCTTTATTGGAAGATAGTATCTATGAAACAAATAGAACTAAAACCTGCTGCAGTACATATGACGTAAAGCAGTTCGGTCTGCTTCATAGGGCTCCTCCATTTTACAGGTATTGATTACTGTTACTGTCTTCCAATACATTTGCTTTCCAAGACTTTGAAGCACAGAGCATAGGGAGTGTAAAAATATGTAGTTAAGATTTAATGAAAATATGAAAACCATTCTGTCATATTATATTGTTTGAATTACAGTTTTGTGGGTTTGGTTTGGTTTTGTTTTGTTGTTTGTTTTTTTTTATCAGTAAGGTTGTTGGCAATTTCAACATCACTGCTTTGTTGGTAAGCGGTAATGAAACCATTTTACACACCACCTGAATCACAGACCATTTGTTTGTGAGTGCTCAGTTAAGTCTACTGTTGGTCAATCACATTGTAAAGATCTGGGGTAAAACTGCAGAGTGACAAAGATTTCCTACCTATTACTTTTACAGCGATGTAGGTGTATGATTAGGTTGAATCTCCAGCAGAAAAAGGGGTAAAAATGCTAATGATGACAAAGGATTGCAACATCGTCTTCAGCTAAAGAAAGGCCTATGACTGTACTGCCTTGGAAAAACTAATTCTCTGACTGCATTTATTTGGCGCAAAGAGAAAGTGTGTTTTAAGATTATTATATTTCTTAATCTTTGCATGTGCTTTTGGATATTGTCTGACATTGCCAGCTCATTCAGATTCTTAACTCTTCAGAACATATACTCATCAGATTCTCATTTTCTATTCTTTTCCCATAAGATCTAAGTTTATTCAGTTTGAAGTTTTTCAGAGACATTGGAGAGTATATCACACAGGCTAATTTTTTAGACGCTTAAGTTGTAAGGTTAGTCTCCTTAAGGTCCCTGGATCTGCAAAAGAGAGCTAGTTTTCTTTAGAGAGTGATTTTTATCATAATGTGCATGCTAGAGAGGATCTTAATGTACATTCTTCAAATCATCCTCTGGAGGGACCGCTCTCACTCTCTCCTGACTGTACAGAGTGCCTATGCAGTCTGGTTGCCCTGGACATCTAAGTGTGGTTGTCATCTTCCCCCTTTTATCTAGCCATTGCCTTGTATAGCTGCTACTGTTAACTCTATTCCTGTTTTACAAATCTTGCAACTTGTTTCCCTGGCACTGCTCGTTCATCTGTATGCTAGAGAAAGAAGGCTTAAACAAGCTCATCTAAACCTAGACCAATTTAACAGCCTGCTGAAACTAAAAGGGTTGGTCCACCTTTGCCAGCTCCTGGCTGTGCAGTTCTCCATTGTGTTGGACCCAATCCATGTCACACTTCAGAGTTTTGCTAGCTTAGCTTCCCATTGGACTGGGAAACTGAATGGCTCACTGAGAGACTAAGCACCATTTACACACGGGAAAGTACAGGAATATGAGGCTCAAAGTTGGGCAAGCAGAACTATTACCTTAGAGGCACTGAGCTGTTAAATAATTTGTTTGTTTGCCCTGGTAAATACAAATGATAGCTGTGTTTAACAACTGTATCATGTTAAATTAATTTATAGAATCATAGAATGGCTAGTAAGGGACCTTAAAGATCATGTAGTTCCAACCCTCCTGCCATGGGCAGGGACACCTTCCACTAGCCCAAGTTGCTCAAAGCCTCATCCAGCCTGGTCTTGAACACCTTATCAAGTAGAACAACAATGATGTAAAAAAGGGAAGCCTACATTTAAGCTCAAAATAGAAAACATGCTTCTTTTATTCTGTTAGTCCACGTGAGAAGTGTTGTTCAGGAAGTTGCAGAGTAGAATGAGGTCTTTGTACTTGCCTGACATCTCTGCATTCTTATTTACAGCTCTAAGACACTGTCTCCTAGGGGTTCCTTCCTCAACCTTCTTTCACCCCATAGTCTAACGCAGGCTCACTGCCTGGGCCTGGTTCTGTAGCGTGTATGTGGCTGGTTGACTGGCGAAACAGAGAGGTAAAACTGGGCTCACATTAAAAAAGGGACAGTAATTAGGTTTGGGTTTGTTTTTTGTTTTTTTTTTTTTTTTCCCTCTGCCACTCAGCAGTTTTTACAACACACAGAAACTCAGTATCTTTTATATCTGTAACACTCTACTGGGTCTAGCTGAGCTGGAGGTTACCCTCTTCATAGCAGCATGGTGCTGTGTTTTGAATTTGTGAGCAAAACTGCAAAACCTTGCCGAATGTGTTTGAAACTGTTCAAGAGGTTCAAAGTTATAAATGGGGAGACCAAAAGAAGTCTTGTTCCTAAGAACAAAAAAGCAACAAACATCTCCACAGCTAATATGAACAAATTTGTACAAATTACATTCTTCTAAACACATGCAAATAAATAAAATAAATCTTTCATTATGTATTTGCAGTTTTAGAGAAACAGAGAGCTAGAAGAAAAATAATAAATAAAAATTATACACCTCTGTCAGTTCCTTTCCTAATGTACCGAGGATTTTACCTGTCACTTTCAGATACAAAGAACAAAATTCTACTTTTGTGTGTTATGTTTGCATTTTTATAGCATCTGAAGCTGCACTTGCCAGCCATCTTGAGCTAACATTATTAACTATTTTTGTAAGACTCATTCTTTACTTCAGAAAAGAAAATAAAACTGATAATGCACTTTTTCTTTATAATAAAGTTCCAAAACAACATCACTGCTTTCCTATAAGTAATCAAAATTCTAGCTAAGTTCTTGAAGTCAACAGTTTCTCAAATACAGTTTTCCTGGTTTTTGTGTTTTTTGGTTGTGTGTTTTTTTTTTTTAATTACTGTTTTGGCGTTTTTGTTTGAAGTTATACAGTCTCACACTATGTTCACTTTTATTATAAGGCAATTGGCAAATACCTGCAGTATGATAAAACACCCTCATTTTGTTTGCAAATAACTGTCTGTATCTTGATATATATTTTAATGGAATTAACAAATTACGAAAAAGATTCACAGAAAACCAAAAAGTCCAGATGTGTGAAAGTATGCATGCAAGTTAATATGATGCAATCCCATCACTGAGAGAACAAGCCAGACAGGAAGTTTTCATCAGGTGTATGCCATTACAGCAATAACATGATCAACACTAGCAGCTGTGTTTAAGTATCAATTACAAATGACTGACAGTGTTAAAAAGACTCTCCATTAGGAGAAAAAGTATGCATACAGTATCCACAATGGAAGTGCAAATTACATGTTACTACTTCAGCTACGTGTGTCCAGCATCTGTAGACAAGCAAGTCACTCTGCTTTCTTTTTTCTGCTTGAGTTTGCTAATTAATGTAATAGGTTAATCCCAGACTGGGATGTCATGAATACTATTGAAATCACCATTGTATTTACAAACACTTATTATAAAGCAGTGAACAAAACTGCTGCTATCTTCATATATGTAATATTTTGAACTTTCCATTTTTGAGCAATCCAAATAAATCCTGCACTTTAATCTTCCATTGCAATATTATTTTCTATACAAGTGAAAACTGATGTAATCATTGAAAAGCATACTGGTTTAGTTTTTGATCTTGTCAGGAGTACAATCTAAGCAACATTACCATTTTTTGAAGAAAGAACAGGGAACTTTTTTCTGTGACAAAAAGGTACCACGAGTTTTCAGCACTGGGTTTAATTCTTAATGTGCGCTGCAATCCCTCTTCCTCTTATTTGTGAAGCAAAGCATTAGTAGAATCCAGGTCTTCAAATTCAAGATCCATAAATGCCATACTGTGCTGTTTTAGCTCAAATAAGCACATCTTTTAACACATATTGCATCATTCATCACTCTCCTTTAATCTCAAGGCCAAATGAGAATGTACGGTTTGTTTTGGAAATAGAAAAACACAAAGAAACACATGAAATTTTGGACCGATTTCCAAAACGCAAGCTTTATGGACTTATTCTGAATGCACAAGCCTTAAGAACAGAACTTTAAACAACATTTCCATAATACTCACTTCTATGTTTCTGTTATTATGAATAAAGCAGCATGATAAAATCTTCTAGAATTAGTTCATTATAAATATTTTATATGAAGACCTAAATGTAATGAAAATATACTTAATTAGAAATAATTGAATCATTGCTTCCTCTGTCGCAGTAGTTAATAACATGAAAGGCTCCAAAATATGAAATCAGTTCCACAGAACTTGCATTTTAAAAGGTTTATTCCATCATGCATCTGTTACAAAAGTTATTCAGCTACAGCAACTTGAAGGCATGTGCTGTCACTTATACAAGAATTTCATTCAGTCACGATGCTATTTTTACACATACACACACCCCGTTCTGAAATAAACTGTGACAAAGCACTAAGTGAACCAGGATGTTCCGGCAAATCTTTCTGCAGTTTTTCCTTAAACCAAGGACCCCTGTGCTGATGAACAGCAACTTCTGGAAGAAGGCTTTACGACCACAGACTGTAGAACCCGGGATTTCTCCAACAAGAGAGGTCAGAATTGAGACTGACCACAGAAATGTGTTTGTTACCACACAGAACCCACCCTTGTCTCTCAAGACTGATGGGGTACAACTCCATGGCTTGGTGTGTTGCAATGATTTCTGCAGTTTCCTCCGGATCCCTCTCTCACTCTCTATCCCCTCTGAGGATTAGGTTCTCAAGTCTGCTGTGCTCAAGTCTCCCACTCTCTGCTTGTGCTGCACACCTTTTTGCTTCTTTCTTTTGTTCTCCCTTATTCTCAGCCCACACTGCCCTATATTCCAGAAACTGCTTTGCTGAGTGTACAGTTACTGTGAGGAGAGACATGGTCTTGTGGGGGACACAGCAAATGAGATGCTCTCTACTGTTCCACAGTCTTCAAGTGGAGTATATACACACATTCCACTTAAATATACATCTATACATATATATGTAGATACACAAGATACAAAATTTATACATTACAAATAAATCAGATACCAAGAGACCTACCAGCATGAGACAGAACATTTGCTAGACAAACTAATGAAATTTAAATACAATCTAAACAGTTTAGGTTCTAGGAATGTTTAAAACCACTGACATTTATATGCATGAGAACTATAATTTGCTTCAGTTTCTTTGGCTTGCTAAGCTTCCCTTAGTCTCTATTTAACCCCTTAACTATTATAAAAATGGTCTTAATAAGGTAGACTGGAACAAATGAAAAATACCTGCAAAGAGCTACTAGAAACATTCGTTCAAGAGTGCCAAAAAAATGTACTATATAGTGTATAGCTCATTAGCAAATACAATAGCTTTCCTCTCAACAAACTACACCTAAAAAACAAATAATCATCTTATTTCTCAAAAGGAGAGAAAATATTTTAATATGCTATTACCTCATATTTTGAACTTTTCTTTCCTACTAATGTAATTCGTCTGAATATGCTTTTTATTTCATTATTTGTCTTAAATAGTCAGCTGTTGAAAAGCTGACATACAACCTGGGTTGCTCTAACAGACTTCAAACCTCCAAAGGGCTACTTGGGAACGGATCCAGACTCAATCTGTCTGCTTCATTGAAAAACACCTAGGTAGTGACTCTGTATATAAACATTCGCACTGTCTTTCTGTTGGTGATGGAAACCTGCTTGTACACACAGTACAAGAGTCTACACCTGGGCACATATGACTGTTTTTTTGTTTAGAGATTAAACAAATGCATATTAATCAAGAATTATGGCTGTGCATTTCAGTGGGGGGAAAAAATAAATAAATAAAAGAAAAGAAACAACCCAAACTCACCCCCAATCTTCAGAACCTTAAGGCATTAAAAATTAAAAGACTTCCATAAAGGCAACATCTAAACTAAACAACTAAAAATATATCACAGACCATCATGAATATAGAACTATGACCACGAAATACAGCACTTCCTTAAATATTTGTGCATATAAAGATCTGTTTTGTAAATAAAACTCAGTTACTGTGAATCTAAATTAATGAAAATAAATAATTTTGCATAGTTCCAGACTACTAATGTTTTCAAAATTAGGATGAATATCTGTATTAAAGCATTACATGCAAGTGTCATTCTTACATAAAAAACCACCAAAACAACTACAAAAAGTATATTTTAAATGTATTTATTGTAGCAGAAGAAAGACTTTTTCAATAATTTTGACAATTAATTGCAAGGATAGAAATAAATATATTTTCAGGAAAACTGAAAATTTATCATTTTCCCACAGAGTAGTATTCTGTAAAAGTTATCATTTACTGTCCACAGACTAGAGCTATACTTTACGGATGTGTAACAAAAAGCTATTTGCATAAATTTCACCAATATACAGCAGTAATTGGCAGTGTGGCTAGAGTGTGGCCAGACGCCAATGTCTTGAGTTATATGACACCTTAAAGACACTATGGCATGAAAATGGGGAAGGTAATGAAAGAAAGCAAGGAATATAAACTAAATAAATATGTAGTAAGACTTAGCCTGACGTTTTATATTCTTAGGCAGTGAAAATGGACCATTTTCCTTCCAGGGTAACATAGTCCTGGTTTATCCTTAATGGTTGTAGGCACTTAGCTGGAATGTCAGTCTTCCTAGGCACTTTTTTAATCAGGAGAGAGAAAGGAGGAAGGAGAAAAAAAGAAAAAAAAAAAAAAAAAGCACCTTCAGAACATGATTTGGTGTTAGGATTGAGTGATTCTCTGTCTTTTTCCATGAACTATTAAAACAATCTACAGCAGCTATGTTCATAGCTTAACCATTTCGTGTTTTGTGCCTGTGGGATGAACACAGTCATACCTATGCTGAACACATAAATAAATGTTAATCTTTTTAGCTTCTGCAGGCCTGCCACAGCACATGCATCTTCTTGATCTTTGAAAGAATACTTTGGAAGTTAAAACATTCCTCAGGGGAAGCACAGGGGTTTTACAAGTGTCAATAAAAACTGAATTTGGTCTACAGAATTTGTGTTACAAGTAACCCACCACAAAATGTCTCAAAAACAAAGGAAAAAAAGCATCTTCCCTGCATATGAATAGCAAAGTATGGAACCTCATTTAAACTCACAGATGCATAAAAGGTTACTCAAAGTGAAGATACACTGGGCTCTATTAACCTGTATCAACATGTTGGGCTCCCAATTCAACAGACGTCTCCTGTGAGCTCAGCATTATTTAATGCATCTCAAAGGCACAACAGGGGTCTATGTGCAGACAACTGAGCAACTTTTTTTCAAAATAGCCTGAGAAACAGAAGTAGTATGTTGAGAGCATCACCACCGGCATCTCAGCTATCACACTCTGTTAACTCAGTGACACTCCTTCCAAAATGAGAGCTAACTCACTCATTCTTCTTTGTTGTCTGCCAACTGGAGAGCCCACACCACCAACAAACTCATTTTTCTTACTTTTAAAACTTTTTTCTGAAAAAAATGCCAAAAATTCCTCTCTTCTTTCTCCACAATACTAAATTAGTCCACCGCTCATATGTTTGCAAGTTACAGTTCTGTGCACTGAAAACCTGTTTTTCGTGGTTTAATTACAACCTTAAATGATAACCTCACCATAACTTGTGACAAAAAATTGATTTTTTGTTTATCCAGACAAAAATTCAAAATGGTCAGGTATAATGTGTTTAGTCTCATTATAGTAGCATACTTCATCTTCAATACTGAAACAGCTACAGAGTTGCTGAACTCCTGTGACTTAGAACCTGATCAGTATTATTAGCAATTCTACAGAAAACAAGCATCAAATTACTAGTTTCATTCATCCTCATCTAAGCCATAAATTCTGGTAAACCGTAATATTTTCTTAATATTAGTGTAATTTATTAAAAATCTTATGTTATTCTTTATAGTTGCAGAAAGCTGTGACATTATCACTGAAAATGATATAAACCATGTCTACAAATTACAGCAAACGACACCACTGGAGTCTACAGACTGAAAAAATGCAGATGAATGACCAAAGAAAAAATAAAAAGGTGAGAAGAAAATGTGAAGTACTGATTTACGACCTTTTAAGAAACGATAATGCATGCTGGCATAATCCATGAACAGGACATTCTACACTCATTGCAAAGACTCATTTCAGGGGACACTGCCAACAAAAACAAGTAACACAGGCCTCAGTAATATCTAGGCTTCTTCCAATAAAGAGACAATCAATCAACAATATTATATTTCTGAGGGTTTTGTTCTTTTTTAATAAATTTTCTTAACAAGTAATTCTTTGGTTTTCCGTTAAATCAAGACAGGAAAATGCATAGTGTATATATATATAAAAAAACCCTTCTCCATGAAAGATAGAACAACAGACAGGAAAACGCAATTTCTCAGGAAAGAGAGATGGCATAGTGGATTGCTGGGTTTGGACAATCGTACAGCTTTATCGAAAGTGCTTTTGTCTCTTGTGACACATGTGCT
>NW_010147277.1:0-14605 GCF_000699245.1 Pterocles gutturalis | reverse complement strand
TTTTTTTGAACACATGTGCTAAATTAAAAAAGCCATAATTCAGAAAAGCAAACACATAAATTGCTGGTTGGAATAAAATAGTAGACATCCTCTACCATATGATATGAAACTGAATTATAAACCATGGCTTGCAAAAAAACAATTTCCCACAAATTACGGTTTTAACTACCAGCCAAATCCTGAGAACTCTTTATTTTTATTTTACTTGAAGTGTAATATATAGTTCATGTTCATGCAACATATAATGAAATACATTTAATTCTACTTTGTAGTTTCATTATTCCACCCTGTGTTGACAGGAGTTAAAATAAAAAGAAGATGAGAAGAAGAGGAGCCTGAATCTTCTAACACGTATGATCTCTCTGTTTTCTTTAAAGGCTGTGGAAGAACTATTTATCCTTTTATATTTTAGCTTAATTTCCATAAGTGGCACAACATGGTCGATACTGAACTAAGGAGGAAATCCCTCAGGAAGGGTTCACCTCTCTTGAGTGTCTGGTCTACAATCTCGATTTATTGTAGCTTTGGCCAGGTTTCACACCAACTGCTATGTCATCATCAAATAAGCTTGCTAAAAATGCACCTGAAAAATGCTGGAAGGGGTATCTCCACAGCCCCTAACTATATCTGTGCCCGTAATTATTGATAAAGACATTTCTGAAGCAAGAAACTTTTCTCTGATTATTACTATATTGGATAGAAAGATCACAGAGTTCTACATTTTTTTTGGCTGCTGAGAAATCTGACACTGTTCTCCCAGCCTTAATTAATGTTTCTGTGCTGAACACATACATTATAGCTCATTGCTTAAAGTCTGTGAAAATGGACAGAAAGCAGGTGAATCAATACCCTTACTTTACAAGAATTTTTAGCTACATACAAATTTGGAAATGTAGCAAATTAATTATTTGAGAGCACTTTGCAAAAAAGATCGATTACATCTTGCATTGGAATCCTTGAACCACCCCTAACATACTAAAAAGTCACAACTGTGGCTAGTCAGGCTGAGTCAGCAACAGCAATAGCAAAAATGGGATCTTAAAGTAGAAGCAGCACTGCTCAAGTGATTTAATGGCTACAGATGAAACCTTTAAACACTGATTATTGAAAATTGCAAGACTGCAAATAGAGAACCTAAACCTCAGTAAATTTGATATAAACGGAAACAATAATGCTACTTGTGTGAATCCATGCAAGACATTACAAGTCATATCATATGTTACCCAAAGGAAGGTCATTTCAAACACTTCAGGAATACTGAACATTTTGTTAAGATTTGTCATTATATATTAGCTAACTAACAAATAACTGTGCCAGGTATTACTTACTGCTTTAAATCAGGATAGAAATGTTCCCAGTATGTCATGGAGAAAATTATATGTAGTGTTAATGTTCCTGCCTCTCAGAAGAACAAGCTGATATAGTTAAGCATCAGCCAAGCTCTCTATGGAAAACATCTATTTATTTGTAGTGCTTTAGAGTAGTGATTTTCAAACTATAAGTTATAGAGCACAGAGCTCCACAACTATTGATTACTTCAAAGATTCCACAAGACATCATGGAGAAAACCATACTAAGTAAATGACATTTATAGATGTAAAAAGTGTACACAACAAATTCAAAATTTCTAAAAGCAATCTTAGGTCCAGTAGGATACAGTTAGATGTTCAATATTTTCTGCAAACAAAAAGGGGGAAAAGTTGCATTCAGTAGTGTAGCCTTTCTTGAACTTAAATTATTTATAAAAAGACACTCAATTCTTACAAAAGTTCCACTACCAAAAGGAACTTGAAGTTTCACAGAGAAATGTTTGTCACTTTCATTTTTAACAGTAAACATCTTATGCCTCAAATCTAAATAGTCTCAAATTGATTGTCTACATAGTTTGATCCTGTGTTAAAATCACTATGATAGCCAGAATCTCCCAATATGGACTGAGACCAACCCTTGGAAAACGACTACATTTCTGTCAGTAACATTTTGAGAACTGAAGGAAGAATTATTTCACTGTTCAAAAGTACTTTCTTGTACTAAAGTAAAAATGGAAATCTATGTTCTAGTAGAAAACTCAAACAATGACTGTGAATGGGAAATGACAAAATAATGATAGAGTGACAGAATAATCTAGGTTAGAAGAGACCTCTGAAGGTCATCCAGTCCAACTCTCTACCAAAAGTAGGTCTATTTAGATCAGGCTGCCCAGGGCTGTGTCCAGTACAGACAGTCTTGAAGATCTCCAAAGACGGACAACCTCTCTGGGAAACTTGTTCCAGCATTGGACCACCTCATGGCAATATTTTTTTTTTTTTCAATTTTATCTAATTGGAATTTCCCACATTCCAACTTGCATCTGTTGTCTCTCATCATATTGCTGTGCACCTCCACATAGTCTTGTTTCATCTTTTTTGTGTGCTCTGATTGGGTAGTTGTAGACAGCAATAAGGTCTCCTATTTGCCTTCTCTTCTTAAAGCTCAACAGGCCCAGACTCCTCAACCTCTCCTTGTACAACAAGTGCTCCCACCACCTCTTCTGAAGAGCTTCTTTCTAGCCCCTAGCCTATACTGTTGAATGGGATTGTTCCAACCTTGATACAAGACCTTGCATCTGCTTTTATTGAATTCAGGATATCCCTCTCAGTCCATTTCTCTAGCTAGTCCAGGTTGCTCTGATGAAAGTTCAGCTGCCGCTACCCCAGCACTGTCAATTAGATATTCTCCACAAACTTGCCAAGAGTGCACTCCATGCCTTCATCCAGATCATTAAAACAGACATTTAATTGTGTTGGTCCCAGTACTGATCCCTGAGGAATACTACTGGTTGCCGGGCTCCAGCTGGATTTTGCATCACTGACCCCACCTCTTTCATTCCAGCGGGTCAGACAGCTGTCCCCTCACCTTACTTTTCACCCATCTAGCCCATATCTTGTCAATTTGTCAATAAAGACACTATATGAGATTCTGTCAAGGGCCTTGCTAGTCAAGATTTTGCTCTTCCATTGTCTACAGTATCAGTCACCCCACAGAAAGCAAGAGGGTTGGCTAGGCATGATTTATGCTTAGTAAATCTATGCTGGCTGCTCCCAATCACCTTCTTATACTTCATATGTAGGAGGACTTACTGTACAGCCTTTCCAGGGACTGAGGTGAGGCTGACAGTTTCCTTGATCTTCCTTTGTGCCCTTATTGAGGACGAAAGTGGTTTTTGACATTTTTTCCATCATCAGGAACTTCCCCCAGTTGCCATGAACTTTTGAAGATGATAGAATGCAGCCTCACAATGACATCAGCCAGCTCCTTTTGCGCCTTCAGATGCACCCCATCTGGTACCATGGACTTATGTGTGTCCAGTTGGTTTAAATGATCCCTGTTACCTTCCTCCACTGTAGGTACTGCCTCACTCCCATAGTCTCTGCAAGTAGTCTCAGGGACGTGGGAAGCCTGAGAGCAAACCTTACCAGTGCAAAGTGAACCAAAAATGGCACATAGTACTGAGTACCAATGCAATCACCAGGCACAGTCAACCTGGGTTCACAAAGGGAAAGTCATGAAAGACATGAAATTTAACAAGTCCAAAGGCCAGATTCTGCACCTGGGATGGAATAATGCCAGGCACAAGCATAAATTTGGAGAGGAAAGGCTGGAAAGCAGCCCTGCAGAAAGGGGTATGTGGTTGTTGGTCAACAGCAGGCTCAGTGTGAGTCAGCAGTGTGCCCTGGCAGCCAAGAGGGAAAACTATATGCTTGGGTGCATCAAACACAGTATAACCAGCTGGTCAAAAGAGGTGATTATCCCACTGTATTCTGCGCTGGCGCAGCTTCACCTTGAGTACTGTGTGCAGTTTGGGGCCCCACAATTTAAGAAGGATGTTAATGTACTCAAAAGCATTCAGAGGAGGGCAACAACACTGGTGAAAGGGCTGGAAGGAATGCCCTATGAGGAGCAGCTAAGGACTCGGAGTTTCTCTGCTCTCCACAGCTTCCTGAGGAGAGGAAGTCGAGAGGGAGGTGCTTGAGCTCTTCTCCCTCGTATCCAGTGACAGGATGTGTGGGAACGGTTCAAAGCTGCACCAGGGGAGGTTTAGACTGGACATTAGGAAGCATTTCTTTACCAAGAGGATGGTCAAACACTGGAACAGGCTTCCTAGGTGGATGATGCCCCAAGCCTGTCAGTGTTTAAGAGGCATTTGGACCATGTCCTTAATAACATGCTTTAACTTTTGGTCAGCCCTGAAGTGGTCAGGCAGTTGGACTAGATGATCACTGTAGTTCTTTTAAAACTGAAATATTCTATTCTAGTCTGGTCTTCAACCTTTTCCCTATCTATTGTCACTAAGTCCCCCATCCCACTGAGCAAGGGACCCACATTCTCCTTAGCCTTCTTTTTGCTGCTTGTTCTCTTACAGAAGCCTTTCTGGGTTCCCCTCAGGTCCCTCACTAGTTTGGGCTCCAGTTGAGCTTTGGCTTTCTTGACTTCATTCCTACATGCATGAGCAATGTCTTTGCATTCCTCTCAAATAGCCTGTCCCAACTTCCACCTACTTCATAGTTCCTTTAAGTCAGTCAGTAGCTCTGTGTTCATCCATGCTGGCCTTCTGCCACACTTGAATTTCCACAGAAATTAATATTTCTTTTTCTCTGGAAGAGGTTCTATTTGATGATCAACCAGTAAGACTTGTCTTCATATGTGATGCAGAGTATGGACTGAGAACTGGGAGATGATGGCTGTTAGTCTTTCCTGTACTTACACCTATCACAAACAATAATATAAATACCAGTCCCATATGTTACTGGTATCCCTATTGCAATTAGAGAAGATCAATTTACAGTTTGACACAGGTGCTATGTTGTTGATGTTGAAATGGCTTAACAATCCCCCTGTCTTTGATTCCCAACATACAATATACTATAAAATGAACATCCTATGTGTGATACAAATCACTTGATAAATGCCTTCTTTAGGGGACCTCACGAAAAGCTCAGGAAAAAATTATATGCTTTATATAAAGTTACATATTTCTGGAATCCATAATGATAGCTAGCTCTGAATGTTCAAGTTGGAGAAGCAATTAAGGCTTATGTTACTGTCACTAAGACATGGATGACTCAGGTAGTGTTATTACACATTTTCTGTTTACATGATTCAGCACCAGGAAAAAAAGTGATTGACATTTGTAACCAAACTGATCACAAAATACATGACTGTCACTATGCTATTATTCTGATAAATTAATTCACTAAATGGTCAAACCCAGAATTTACATCACAACTCACACCTGCTGCTGTATTGTCCTTCCTCTTTACTATTTTTGTCAGAAACAAAAACACACAAAAATTAGTATCCAATTATAAAACATAATTTACTCCCTTCGAATTTGAAACTTTTCTGAGATCAAAAGATCTAGCACAAGAGATCATCAGAGTACTGCCCTAAAATCATAAAGAAATTGATTGCTTTGATACGATAATTCTCTCTGAAAGACAATTCCTACCCTGCTAATCTGGAGGGAAAATATTAGATAAACTGTGAACTTTTTACAAATTTACACAGCTATGAAGTTGTACAATGCAGAGCATTTCCATAAGCAACTTACTCATAATTCTTCACCTTTTCTTTGTTTCACAAATAAAGACAAAAGCAAAGTTTGATCTGTGTTCTGACAGTTCAGATGACCCCCTATGATGGGCATACAACACTACTACGTACTTAGAGAAACAAGTTTTTGTATGAAAAGTGTGACAGTGATGTTTTCTGCCAAGTGCTGATTTCACAATATTGATGCAAGACAGAAGAGTCCATTGCTTATATGAAATTATCCCTGCACAAGCCTTAATTTCTCTTGTCTTGTGAAAACACAGTAATGCTTTGTCTCTAGTTTCCTTACACACATAGAAAAGCACTTGTATCACCATTCAGATTTGGCTGCACAGCAACCCTCTACAACTTACTGGACTTGAAAAGGATCAGAGGAAATGAGACAGGCATAATTGCTAGCACCACAACTTTTAGAACTATTGGAAGGCTTCTGACAACTCAGTGTTTCTTAAAAGAAACAATATTAGTCCTGTCTACTTTCCAGCAACCTCCCCAATCTCTTTAGGCAGAATTAGGTGATTTAAGTTTCAGTATTATGGGTATTAAAGGCAGCTTTATTTTCTATTCTAAGTGAACTTCAAAAAATCCAGTGACACAACCTGTATTTTTCTGCCAAAGCTTTAGAAATAAATACGATTTAATGTCTCTTTCAGATCTGTTAAAGAACAAATAATTCAGAGTTTTGTCTGAGGTCAAGTGCTAATCATGGCAAGCAGAACTGCAATATCAGAAGACACACTTTTGTACTCTCTGAAAGATAAACAATAAATTCATCACGAAACACCAGTGACTTTTGTTATTCTAGAAAGTCACCGGCAGGCCATCTGTGTTAATGATGACACAGACAAGAAAAAAAATCTTTGTAATTCACATTTGGATTACAATTGAAC
This sequence comes from Pterocles gutturalis, assembly GCF_000699245.1. Lineage (NCBI taxonomy): Eukaryota > Metazoa > Chordata > Aves > Pterocliformes > Pteroclidae > Pterocles > Pterocles gutturalis. The sequence continues at coordinate 8,123 of NW_010147277.1, read as the reverse complement.
AAAAAGGAATCTTCAAAATTACACAACTATAAGCATATATTTGAGATTCAGGATTCCTGAATAGTGGGAGGTACATGACTTCAGCTGAAGAAAAATCGTGCCATTTTCTCTTCAGCTTCACAGAGAATTAATAGAGAAATATGACAAATCTTTTTAGATAACCGTCATCCAAGAATAATGTGGCTGAATGACATTCAATGCTTTAGGAACTGTAGCAGCAGTGTGCAGCTACTTTTCTATAACAGGTATTCTGTTCTATAAAGCGAGGACAGCAGTAAGTGGGAGCCTTGGAAGACTTGCACTTAGCACTGATTCAGTTATTTTCATACAGATACTGCTATGATATAATTCAAGCACCGGGAGTCAAATTAAAAACGTGATAAATAAAACTTGTGATAAAGAAAAATATCAGTGGTAGTTATCTTGGAAGAATCTCTTGCAAGAGCAACACTTGCACTAAGGTAGTGATAGAACATCTTACATGTGCATCACAATGCTATAACAACATGACCTTTATTCCTCCATGCTTCAAACTCACTGATTTGCCTATATGACTTAAGGATATGGGAAAGACACTTTAAACCTTTACTCAATATTTCATCTAGCTGATTAGTATTACAGAAAACATTCATCATGTCCTTAACATCAATATTATAACTGCGTGATTTGCCTGGTAGGTAAAACACTTACATTAAAGACATTTCATGAGCAAATATGCAGTCAAAAATTTCCCCATCTCCAAGTAAGAACCACAGACAACCAAGAGAAAATATACTAAAATGGAATTAAAAAAAAAAAAAAAGATAAATAGAAAAAAGAACAAAAAAGACAGCAATAAGGCAGTGTAAATTTCTACTAGATCACCTGAAGAAAAACTGAGTGGGTTGAAGTATGTAAACAATATGGCCTAATCCATTAAACAGAAAAAAACTGCTAAACTGTGACCAGAACCATAATACATATTGCATTAGTGAGACTTTGTGGTTTATTATGTTGTTGTCAGAATCCCTTCAAGTGCACAAAACAGGCACTTTGCTAATCCACACATAACTCACAAAACCCTCTTAATGTCTATGCATTTGTCAACAAAGATTTAAGAGGAATGTTGTAGTGAGGTCTCAGGTTGACTTCATTACTTTTTCAAAGTTTACCACACTATAATACTGCATAATATCCTAGTAGATGTAACTTATTAAAAGCTAGAGATGATCAGAATCTACTTAGGAGACAGTTCCAACATCAGGACTTAAAATTTAGTTATAATGAGGCAGGCAAATGAGTGGTTTTTCAGCAGATTTTTATTTTGAAGCTGAACTTAGAAACACAGACTTAACGTATACATTATCACTATTCAAAGAGAGCTGGATCAAACTCATTTTACAGACACCTTCAAAAAAATGGTTTGGTTTTATTACTGCAAGGCCATTGGTACCTTTTGGCAATGGTAATCTTCAGTCAAATGTTAAGACACATAAATATTCTATACAGTGTGTGAGAAAGAATGGCACATTAACTATGGGAAGAGGCTACACATACTAAACAGGAAGATACCTATGCTTGGGGGACAGAAATCTTGAGAAGAATTTCCGTAAAAAAAAAAAGACCAGAACAAGTCTTCTCCCTCTCCTATGGACTCACAGCCATGAATCATGTCTAGGATTAGGTGGATGTACCAACTAGTCTTTTACCAGAGAACTGCTTCAAAAAGTGAAAATGCAGCCCATACTCAAGCCTAGTAACTCAGAGCCACTCAGATATATAGAACAAAACAAAAAACCCACAACAGAATAAATATATCCAGATGCCTCTTTTGTCTTATTACATGAAGTGTTTGAACATTCAAGAGAGCATCCCAAACTCCTGTATTTAAACATAATTTATAAGTCTCTCTGTTCTGTATTACATGAGCATCTGGTCACCGTGCGGACCTCAAAACTAAGTCTTAACATAATGTGCCCTAGTCCACCTTGCCAAGAGGCAGCTATGTGCATCCTTCTCTATGGGTCAGTAAATATCCAAGCGTGAAAACCATAACACTTTCACAGCAAGAGCTAAGAGCCTTACATAAGCATCATTTAAATAGCACCTGACACGTATATAACCTCTATTCCAATCCCTGATAAAAGATTTTGTAAGAAAGAGGTGTGAGGCCATCTTCCATTATCCAAGCAAACGCTTTAACCAATGGGTTTAAAGCACACCTAAACAGCATCTCGTTACTCATAACACTGTGCTGGTTTCAGGAGGCACATCCTGACAAAACCAACCAGGTTATGCAAGAAAGGTAGGATGGAGAAACATTCATGCTAAAATCCTAGAGCTCAGGTGACAAGAACCTTTGTGTTATCCTGACAGTGGTGGCTGCCAGCACTTGCAAAAACACACAAGCCTACAGAACTTGGTGAGGCACAGATCAGATACTGTAGATACCACCATTATGGAAGTGGAATAAATGAGAAGTTCAGAGCACCTACATTGGAGTTATGCTTCCTTGAGGAATCGATAGCTAGTTATATGTTTAAAGAGATGGTCAAACAGGGCTTTTTTTAAAATCACTTTTTGCAACACAATTGGAGCTATGTGGCTTCTGAACTACAGATAGTTCACATCGGGTGAGCTCTGAGCACAAGCATAATGAGCTGTCTTCTATTTGCAGTCATCCACAGAGATGCATCACTAATCTCTCTGTAGAACCTTTACTGACTACTTCAGTTCAAAAACGTTGTTCAGAGCAGTGTAATTTAATGAGCTTTATTCTATTTTGTGTTCTCTATATATTAATACTTTTGTTCAATGGAATGAAAATACTATTTAAAACGCTTCAACTTCTTTTTAGCAGTTTTTCTCTGTACTAATTTTACACCAAATGGAAGAACCCACTAGGTTAAGAATAATGCCACAAAATTACTATGATAGGTCAGCGTGACAGACGGATGACTTTATACAGTTTACAGAAGTGTTTGTATGATTCGCATTTAAATTAGATTACTGGAAAATAGGGGAAAATTAATTGTAAACTAGACTGTGTCACAGGACAGAGATACATGCTGATGAAATACCAAGAAACGACACTTCTGATTATATTTTCTCCCAAATGTGTCTACTTTCAGTCGTTGTCTATGATATAGTATATAGCAGTAAAGTCTCAGTAGAACACGATTCATACATTTTAGCAGATCAGCATAAGGATCTGTTATGTGCTTTCAGAAGAAGTTAATGTGAGTTATACATTTCATTACTTTGTGGGTGGAATCACAGACAAGATATGACTTCTCTGCATCAGATTCCATCAGTCAGCATTATCATTTACAGATTTATAAGTCTTCAAATGTACTAGATACGCAAATCTGTATGCAACAGTAGCATATTGCATCTATTTAATAGCTCAAAAAGGACTTTTTAGTATGTGAAATGCTGTATAAAAATTTGTATATTTGCCTTTCATTTCTCACATTTAGATTTAGTAAATGAACTTATTAAATCTCTGACAACAAAAAACCAAGTCATTTGTTACATTATAGGTTCGCTTATGAAGATATTCAGAGTACTTTCATCAAAATCTTGTAAATTCACATTTTAATTCAATGCTAATGTTATGGTTTAAAGGACCGTATCCATATCAGCTTTCAGTGAATTTTACTGGATTTCTTATAGGCAAAGCAAAAACTAAGACTGGCTTTTACCCCAAACTATATCTAGTCAGCTACTTGTGGATGCTGAGCTTTTCCTACAGCACAACTATGCTAAACTGCATGTGTAGATATGTTTATGTTATGCAGGTCTGGTCACCTCATTTTCCAGTCTGAAGGGTATAGTGTGGTGAACTCTGCATGCTTATGTGCCTGGGTTTCCTGTCCGCCTGCTTGAGACAGCACACTGGTACACCTCCCCCACCACTGGGGACAAGGACTGCACAGTCACCTGCTCAGTGCACGTGTACCAAATACAGACATGACTCTGAAATACAAACGTGATGCGGACTTGCGGGGAGAACATTGTGCAATTTTCCATCAGCTACATTGGTCAAAGTAAACTGTGGTGATACTACCACAATGGCAAAGTTCAGAGGACTGACTGACAAGACAGAGCAATGTGTTAATTTCATGATTAGCATCAAGGATCTCTGAGTGAAAGTACTCGTTAGCAATAAAGAAAATAACTTTATCTGAGACTAGTCCTCTAGGTACCTGCCTATCTCAAGGATCATTTAGAAAGTACTGAGTAAAAGCCAAGACGTATTGACCTTTTTGTCAAATTGTCAAAATGAGTAAGTTTTGGTTTTGTTTTTCCTACAAATTTAACCAACTCATAACTCTGGAGAGTTTTCTTCAAGAGAGTTGAAACAAGCTCTTGATTAAACAGGAACCCTAATGCTAGGTGGATCACATCTGCTCAGATATAGATACACGTCTTTACGTGTTGGTGTATCAGTCTATTTTTATGAATGATTTGAGCATCTGGAGGTTTTTCACAGCTCTTGGGTCTAAATACACACCCTTGAGAACTGAATGTATGCACCCATCACCTGATCCCTGGTTTCCACAGACAAACCTTCTCAAGATCAGTCAGTTTGGAAGATTAGTGGACCAAGACTTTGGGGAACACCGTGCAGTACTTGTACTCCACAGCCTGAAAGGCTATGTAAGTAAACTAAGGTTACTGCTTTTTTTCCTGTCAGTAGCCTAAATGTGTAACTGAAAGCATTCTGTGCCTCCAGCAGAAAAAAAACAAAGATGTTAGAAGGGTTCGTGTGTGGCATATACCAGCACGAAGATGCTGTTAATGACCATCTTCTGTTCTTATGTATTACTTTCAACAAGATGGCATCACAACTTTTCCTGTAGTTTGGGACTGATTATTGGAAACAACCATGTTAGCAACAAAGTAGCAATAAAGTACCGGAAAATTAGATATTTCTTTTTTCCTCCCACACATGGGCAAAGAATCTAGGGAATGTGAATGCTATAGGAGCATAGTAACAACATAAAATTTACAGAAAAAGTTACTACGCTTTTTGGTTTGTTTTCAGCAGACCACTTAATTGATTATATGTCTGTAGTTCACACAAAACCATTAAAGAGGAATGTTTATCAGATTTAGGCTGCACTGAAAAGGTTTTACTTTTGCCCTTTACACAATAGTATTTGATTTACTAATTTGTGTGAATATAAATGGCATAATGATTAAAACCAGTGTTTCTCTCCTTTGTGACCCAGCTTTAATTATGGCTCATCTGGTTTTCAGTATCACTGCCAGGAAAAAGGGAATGTTCAGCAAGCTGTTTCTAGCTAATGTTCATATGCGACATATTGGGGAGTTTCATCAGCTTGATATGATGATTTGTTGCTTCTTTTTTTTTTTTTTTTTCTCCCAAGTACCTATGCTACTATTCATGATATTCATTAGTAAGTTAGTATCTTCACTACAGTAATTATAGGTTACATAAGTGACCTCTCTGCAAGACACTTTCTTCCATTATTGCCTACTTGCCTGTCCAAACTACATTGCCTAAAATTCACAAAAACCCTAAAGTTCACAAAATCTAAAATTTAGTCATTTTGGAAAGTACAATCCTAAACCATGAAACTAATAACTAAAATGCTAAGGAAGTACTACATCTTTCTTCTCAAGCTGCTAACTTTAGGATTTTCACGCTTGCCAATTAACCAGATCGCAGCATTTGGTATCATGCTGGTACAAAGCATCAAGCAGACAGCACACTTAAGCAACTTGGCGTCTCTTCATTCTGAAGATACGTTGCTGATTGTTAGGTTTGGGTGGGTTTTCTCTCCTTTATTTTATAGTTCCTCATTCTGCAAGACTGCTTTATTAGTTTGTAACACCAGCTCTATGGAACAGTATGAACTGCACCTGAGATCCATGTACTGTATACAAGCTGCAGTGTATTATTTAAATAAAACTATGAGCTTTCAGTCTGTCATTTACTCTGTCCCCCAATGAGAATTAAAAATGCTGAGGTTTTTTTCAAAAGTGCCATTTTGCTCCCATATAGAATTAACACTATTTTAATAAAGAATATTGAGATTTCCCATAGAAGAGTTGTTTTCTTTACCAGCTTCATAAGCAATCTGTGTTGTGACTTCATAACAGTCAATAAACATCCATTATTTAGGACTCCTTGAAACACTGAAAAATGGATATGATACATGATGAGTTTTCTGTCTGCTAATGTTTGAAAACTTTCTGGAGCTATACTTATACTATGAGTATAAAGACATCAAAGACAGCTCTAAATAAATCAGCTTAGGTTTGAAAGCAATATTACAGTTCAGTTTGATGTGCTCCTTTGATCCCTTCCTCTCCCCAGTACTTTGTCAGTACTTTCGAGCAGGGTTTCTTAGGTCAGACTCAGAGCTGCACAAAAACCTCTGGGCCCAGGCAGGGTTTATCAGCTTAGCCTACCACTAGATTGGAGATGTCTGCACTATACACTACAGCACTAGGGAAACATTCCTATCTTATCTTCTATATCTTTTAAACACTGGAGATTAATTGCAGCTGTGGTAGGTGAATGGAAGGAGGGATATGACACTGATTTGATTTCTTTTTTGATGTGCTATTCGGTTTTGTGTTATTCACAGACAATAACATTATGTTAAAGGAGGCAATTTATATATGCATAGCCAATACTGAGGTGTTTGTGGAAATTTTCATATCGTTCACTGAAATACATTTTTACACATCAGGTTTCTATACACACTAATCAGTATGCTAGCTTTGTCCCCTACAGTTCTTCCATGTCCATTTCTTCAGTTGAAGATTCACCGTCAAGAGTCACGAATTTTAACAGAAAATTAGGCAAAAAACACACAAAAAATAATTTTCTTACATACATATTTCTGAAGGAGGTGCCTACATAAAGCACCCACTGTTTTGTGAAGCTTTAAATGAAATAACGGCAATTTAGACCTCTGCTACTTCTAATAACAAAAACTGAGAAATATGTCCTTCTTGTTTCTTTGTAGATGGGACCAATACAATTCAGCCATCGTGTAACCACCGCTGTTTTAGATTTTAAAGTAGTAAACGTTGTGGCTACAAGTTCAGATAGTAAGCTTAGCAGATCTATGGCCTATTTTCTGAGTTTGAGTTCGACCAGCATGATCTGACCATGTCCACTGTATTCCTCATCCTCTAGTAGGAGATAGCATCTGGCAACATATGTGGCAATAATGCTGGGAAAGTGCTAATTCCCACATTATGCACGAAAAGCATTTAGGATCCAGTCAAGACTGCCAGATCAGCTCAAACAATTTGCCTGCTTGGTTCTGTCACGGGAGGTGATTCTCCCCCTCTTCTCCACTCTTATGGGACCCCAACCTGGAGTACTGCATCCAGCTCTGGAGCCCTCAGCACAGGAAAGACATGGACCTGTTGGAGTGAGTCCAGAGGAGAGCCATGAAGATGGTCAGAGGGATGGAGCACCTCCTGTACGAAGACAGGCTGAGAGAGTTGGGGTTGTTCAGCCTGGAGAAGAGAAGGCTCCAGGGAGACCTTAGAGCAGACTTCCAGTACCTGAAGGGGGCTACAGGAGAGATGGGGAGGGACTCTTCATCAGGGAGTGTAGTGACAAGACAAGGGGTAATGGTTTTAAGCTGAAAGAGGGTAGATTTAGATTGAAGGTCCCCTCCAACCCAAACCATTCTATGATTCTGAACCCCAGCATTTTCCATTTACAGGAGCAGAGACAGCCTTTGCCTCTAATTTCAAAAAAATCACTAGGATTAATGAGTTATACTGTTTTCTGATAAGTTCAATTGCCAGATGCCTCACAATTAGAAATCATTTGGCCAAAAAAGCATTAATAGAGCTATTTATTTCTGTCTTTGAAATCCTGAGTATTTTTACTTTGTACGTAACTAGCCCTAGGTGATGATATCTAGTCAAAGTGGCACAGACGGAAATATATTTTGTAACACATTATTTAAAGCTCTTGGCTTGAATATATTCTTTTCCTTTACATAGTCTGCCCTACATTACAGTACGAGGAAGAATAATAATAGAATCATAGAATCATTAAGGTTGGAAAAGACCTCAAGGATCATCAAGTCCAACCATCAGGCCACACCACCTACCTCACTAAACCATGTCGCTAAGCACCA
>NW_010147276.1:251-7462 GCF_000699245.1 Pterocles gutturalis | reverse complement strand
CCGGGTCCCCGACCGCTTCCCGCGGACAGGAGGGACCTGGGCGCGCTGCTGCCGCTTCAGCTCTGCCCGTTCCCTGCTGTCTGAAGGCATGACACCGATCAGCAGACCCAGAGCTGGGTGTGAGCGGTGCAGGAGGGGCAGCGGGGGCTGCTGGCCTCGGGCAGTGGGCCGTACAGCCGGGCTGTCGTGTGGAGGTGACAGGGGCGGAGAAGGGTCCCCAGAGCAGCCTCACGGCAGCTGCCTGATAAGCTGCGGGCACGCTGGGTGCTGACCGATTAGCACGGGCTCGCTCTTCTCTGGCTGTCACCGTGGCTGAGTGGCTGGTTCGTTTTGAGTTAGTTTGTCTGACCGGTTTTGTGTGTGCTGCACGGGTCTGGCCGGTACCGATTGATTTGTTTCTTCCTTGTAGGTTTTTTGCTCTGACTTCCCTTCGCTTGCTGTTCCTGGTTGCCTTTAGCCTCATGGTGGTAGTTTGTCTAGATCAGTGGAAGGGCAAAATCTGGCCTGAAATTGGAGGTAAGTTGCGATGTTTGAGTTGATACAGCAAGTCGCTGTTTTTTAGCCCTAGAGGTATACAGGATCTGCAACACCTGGAGTTAAAGAGTTAAAATCCTGGAGTTTTTGCTTTGTGACTCTAGAAATAGACAAGAGCGCTGTAGGCATGTTCTTCCTGGAGCTGGGAAATCCTAACCTGTATAAACACAAGAGCTTTTCATGCTGGTGACACTGGTGTTTGTCTCATTATCTGGAAGCACCTGGTGTACGTGAACTAGTGCAGGTTTCGATGCAGTGATTCACCTTCCGAGCATTCAGTACAAGAGCAGGAAGATGAAGCATACGTGGAAGACATCTGGATTTTTTCCTCAGGATCTGTAATCAACCAGCTTCATGTTTTAGGACGAAGATGAGTCCCAGCTTTGCTGTTGAGTAGAGATCTCTTTGAAAGGAGAGGCACCTTAACAGCTGTTAATGAAGTTAGTCTGAAGCTTTCGGTGAACAAAGCGGTTCTGTGTCACTGGTGATATTGATACACTCAGTGCCAGCATTCGTAGCAGCTCAGGGTGTGTCGGCTTTGCATGGACAGGTGGGTTTGAAGCAGCGTGTAGGGTTTGCATGCTCTCAGAGGTGGTTCCCTAACTAACTAGCAAGTACAACTCCCAGCTTTCTGCTTCAGCTGGTGTCCTCTGCAGTTCTTGGGAAGACATTAAAGCTTTCCTTGGTTTCTAGCAGCAGCTTGGCTGGGGCTCTGTAGCTGCAGTGGGGAGGAGGTGTCTGTCCAGCTCCCTCCCAACCGTGATTTCGGTTTGTCAGGATAACCGGTTCGAATCCCAGCCTGGGTGAGAAAGTGTCAAAAGACTTAAACCTCTGGTGCTGCCCCGTAAGCAAGCTGTTCCTCCTTCAGCATCTGGTGCGTGCAGGGGAAGGGAGGGAGGTGGAGGTGGTATTTGTAGCTAATACCTGTCGCTGTGACCAGAGCAGCCTTCCAGACAGCGTCCAGCAAATACTGAGGACCCACAAGGAAACTCCCTTGCAGCCTTGCACTGTCACACGTACGCATTCAAAACATGTTGTAGTGATGCGTCCGGTTCTTAATGACAGTTAATGTCTTTTCCAGATGTTCCCCAGCTCATTAAAGCTTTACTTAAATCCCAAGAGCTAAGCATTCTCATTGCAAATTCCTTGCAACTAATGTAGTGTCTGTTCTTAATATTTTAGTGGCGAGACCTGACGAATTAGACAATGAGAGGTAGGAAACTAATTGAATCCTCTGCTGTTTGGTACTTCACTGCGATACCGTGTAATTATTGTCTGCATGAGCTTGTAACATTGGCTTCTTTGAGCGAGGAAGGAAGGAAGGGGGAGAAGGGAGCTGCTTAGTGGAGGAGGATGGAGCCCTGGACTCTCTCAAGCCAATGTGTCAAGTTTTTGACTTGCCCAAGCCATTATATTCATCTTTGCCTCACACTGGCCTCCAGTGATGCTTGCTTGAGTGTTGTAAAACCTCCCCTGCTGCTTCACCCCTGTACCCTTCAGTTAGAGCTGCTGCCTTAAAAGGAATTCCTTTTGTACGGGCTTCCAGTAGCAGGAAAACAGCTTTTTTTTTTTTTTTTTTAAATAATGAAGTCTTCTGAGACTCCGTAGGGAATGTGTAACAGGCTTGTCTCAGAAAGTGTTACTGCAGAGTTATGATCCGACTGCAGTATTAATAATGGGTTGAGAAATGTCGGGGTGTTGTCTTACTAATAACACCTTCCCCTCTCTGGGCACACCTTTCTGCCTGCGCTGCCGCGCCACGCTGGGGGCTCAGCTCCCGATTAAATCACTTGAGCTGTTGCCAAATGACTTTTTTTTTTTTTTTTTAAGAGACCCAAGTACAAAAGGAATTGCTCTGCCTAACCTTCAGGTTCTTGTGAGGAGCAGTTAAGAAGCACTAATAGAACTTGCCAAAAACAATGCCTCAGTAAGGTACAAGGCTGCTTGTAAACCTTGTGCTGAATTCCTGGGGGTTGCAGTTGACTAAGGAAATGCAGAAAAGCAAACAAATTCACTTGATTTGCTTCTGCACTGCCCTTTCCCTCCAGTAGCATGGAAACTAGTCTAAGCCAACAGACTGACTGAAATTACTGCTCCTTAGCTGCTGTGGGGGAACCGGGACACCCGTAGGATGGTACGTAGAAGTGCTGCTTTTGGCGAGCTGGTGTTTTGAAAGGCAGGCTGACCCTCGTCCCTAGAGCCCAGCGGCTGAGGGAGGAGAGAGGGTAGTACTGAGACAAGTGTTTGTAACGAGTGACTTCTGCACTGACACTCTGCAGTAATATGTGTTCCTGAATTCCTTCCTTCGCTGCAGCTGGGGATACGTTCACCCTCGGCTGCTCGGAGTGCCAGAACTCTGTCACCATTTGGCTGAAGCATGGGTGGCTGTGACCAGCTTCTTCAGCAATCTCTTCATTTTCAAGAGGCAAAGCCCTGGAAAGGTAAGAATGTACAGACTTCGGCAGATAAAGCGCTTGGTGTGGAGCCTCTGCCGACCGCTGGTATCCTCCTGTGGTGGCATCCAGCGCTGGCTGAATGCACTCGGACACGGGCGGTGACCGCGGGAGGTCTCCCACCACAACGCGCCTATTAAGTGGTGGAGAGGAATAGAAAGCACCGGCAGAATAATCAGGTTGTGGAGGAGGGAGGAGAAAACGAGTGTCAGCATGTTGATGGTGCTGGTGAAGTGAAAATGTAGCTGCTCCTTTGGCGTTTTCTTGCTTTTTTAAGTGTCTGTCAAACTCATCTCCCTCCTTGGATTTTAACCATTTGAGAAAGTGTGTCATGCTTTTTCTTTTTTTTTCCTTCTTTTTTCGAGGCTTATGCAAAGAGGAACATGTAATACAGTGGTACTGTCCTTGTCCTTTCCTCCTCTAAGAGCTCTGTCTTCTTTAGCCCCATCCGTGCTTTTAGCGTACCTGCTTTGGGAATCTCCTCGTCTCCTGCGGCAGGAGGCCTGGTAGCTGCCTGTCGCTCTGAAGCCAGATACCTCCCGTGTCTGCGCTAGTCCTGGGCAGGGGTAGTTGAACGCTAGGAAGGCTTTGCTGTCGTTAGAATTATGACTTGACCTAGAATCTGCAGAGAACAAGACAGTCGAGAACGAGTGAATCCACTGCTTAACCTTGGAAACTCACCATCTGCCCTGTCTTCAGTTTTGCCTCCTAGTGTGTGGAGTCTTCACTTTCCTGGCTGTCCTGGGCCGGTATATCCCTGGCCTTGTGCTCTCCTACCTGCTGTGTAAGTAGATCTCCATGACAATGCAGACTTACAAGTGAAAAGGGGCAGAAATGAGTGGGATCCAAACGTCTGAGGGGTGGGCTCTTCTGCTCAAAGGAAAGCTTGTGTGAATGGCTTTAAAATTTAACGTAACACGTTCTGCCTGGAATGTGGTGGTTCTTGACCAGGACTCTAAGGGCTCTGGTCCAGAGAGAACATGTTTGAGTGCTTAGTAACTCCAGATCTGAGCACTAGGAGGCTGGCCTCTCAATTTTGTTAAATTGGCAGAGGTGGTCGCACCAGTTCTAACAGCTTCCGGCAGCATTGCTGTCAGTACTCAGATCTTGCATCCTGCGTGTGTTGTACTGCATCACAAAATGGGCAAGATGTTTGCCACGTAGCATCCTGTGCATTCCCGCTTACCTCAGTGCTCTTCATCCTGCTGTGGCCCCTGGCTGTGTACCACAGACTGGGGCAGCGCATGTACATGAAGCTGGAGCCAGCTCTGCAGCGGCTGGATTTCAGCGTTCGAGGCTACATGATATCAAAGCAGCGAGAGAAGCAACGTAAGTGTGTGCACAGTGTTTCTGACCCTTGGTACCTGAGACAGCCTGGTCCTGGAGCAGGATGGGGCTGCGTGCGTGGCATGGCAGTCACTCCAGGGCCCTTGGCAGATACTTGCAGCTGCCTTGGGAAGGAGGTGAGGCAGCTCTGCCTTCACAGGCATTGCCCGCTAACAGCTGGTGTAAGCTTTTCACGGTGCTGAGCTGTTCCTCTGCTGCCAGAACCATGTGTTCCACATTGTGGCTGCACTGAAAAAAGAGGAAGGACTCAGTGCGAGGCACTTGCTGAGCGTGTTCAGCTCAGCAAAAGATCTGCAGCAGCCCAAGTCAGAAATGGTTGTGTTGCTCTGCTGTGGAACAAAGCATGCTGTGTTGTGTTATGTCCAAGCCTGCCAGTTTAGGGTTTTTCTGCTCAGGATAGGGCTGGTCCTGTTCAGAGCCCTGTCCTGGCAGCAGTAATGACCCTTGGCTCTGGTTTCTGGCAGTGCGTAGCCGATCCCTTTATCAGGAGGCTGTGGATGATGCGAGTGACAGCGAAGAGGAGCTTGCTGCATTCTGTCCCAAGGTAATGAAGCATCTCGGAAATAGAAGAGCTCAGCTGAATAGAACAAACTCGCTGTGCTACATGGGCGTACAGCGCGTGGCTGTGTGTCCAGCACGCTGGAGCTGAGTTGGGATAGAAAATCAGATGTGAGGATATTCTTTTAGAGACGTCTTTCCCACTCTGTCTCACTCAAGTATGTCCAGAGCTGCTTGTCTCTAGGCTGGGCAGTACAGCATGAAATGAGCCTTGGGTACCAGCCTCCCCTGAGGGCTGGGTGTCACTGCTGGACACTGGATCAGGTGTTTTGTCTTGAGGCACAGGAGTAAGCTTTCCAGTATTTGATGTTTTCAATTTTTATCTCCTATTTCAAAGCTGGATGACTCTGTGGTCGCTAAGGAACTAACCATCTCTGATTCGGAGCATTCGGATGCTGAGGTTTCCTACACTGAGAACGGGATGTTTAACCTTTCGAGGGGCCAGACTCCCCTGACAGAGGGATCAGAAGGTGAGGGGAAATGGCAGCTTCGGGAAGGTGTGGAATGCTGAGCAGGCGCCGGTGTGACGGGCTGGAGGGAGGGTGCGCTGCCTGCTGTCCTTGAGGTCTAGCTGTTTGATGTCTATCTTGCTGGCTAAGATGAGATGCAACTATCTGTTTTCTCAGAACTGAGCTTCCTTCTTAGTTCTACTGAGCTTCCTTCTTAGTTCTGTGGTGCTTTAGTAGGGCTGCGGCAGCTGCTCTTCAAAGGCAGATCCCGCTCTGCCCGTCTGTGGCTGCAGGGATGCAGGCTGCAACGTAGAGTCTGGGAGGAGGTGTCTGGTTCAGCCTCTGCTGACAGAACCGGGAGGTCAGCAGGCACCCGAATCGTTGCACGAGGGGGAGATGAGAGAGTGTTTGGTCTCTGGGATGACAAGAGACAGTCTGTCTTGGTGAGGTGGTGGCCCAGCCTCTGTGTGCTGCGCTGCCCTTGCCCGCAGGGTGTTGTGCCGTGTATTTAAAGCACTTTCTCCTCTTCTAGACCTGGACGGTCACAGTGACCCAGAAGAATCTTTTGCCAGGGATCTCCCCGACTTCCCTTCGATAAACCCGGAAGCAACTGGCATAGATGACGAAGATGACACCAGCATTGGGATCCCAAGCCTGGCTTACCGCCCACAGGTGATGACAGAAGATCTCCATCTCCCTTACGACCAGGAAGAGTCGGGTGCGCTGCCATCTGTACAGACTCTGACTAACAACATAGCCGGGTTTGTCACCAGGGGGATGATACAGCTGGCACTGTCAGGAGCCCCGCAGCCAGGCTCCTCACGCGGTGACAATCCCCAGAGAGGTGCAAAGACTTATCTTAGAACAGCCAGCTCGGACTTGGACACTGATGCGGAAGGGGATGACTTTGAACTGCTGGATCAGTCCGAGCTGAACCAACTGGATCCTGCTGGCTCACGGGGCCAGTGAGCAGTCCCACCACTTCCCTCTGGTTTTCTGTCGTGCATCCTGGAGGGGAATCCTGGAAGGAAAAGCCGTGCACAGTTACCTAGATCGTCTCCTGTGTGAGTATGAGTGACGTGACAGCCAGTCCTGGCTGGGAACACCACTGTGACTTGTGACTCTGTAGCCTCGCTTGGATTTTAAATAAACTCCACTGGTAATTCATAGGGAAAAGGTGTTGATGTGATAGCTCCACAGTCACCCCTGCGTTGCCCTGCACTGTCTGCCAGGATGCTGCTTGCTCCAAACTTCCTCACCTAAGACAATAAATCTGGTGTCTGCAGCCGTAGAGACCACCGGTCAGACCGACTCGGCGCTGCCACGAACAATCTTGAAGCCAATCTTCATCAGGGGCTGATGCGTAACTGGGTGAACGGGGTTGGTTTCCCCTCAGACCTAGTGTCTGGGAGTTAATATATCCTGTCTTTAAGACAACCATTCCCCGCCCCTACATTGTGCACAGAATCCAGGTCTTCTCTCCCAGCAATATCCAGCTCTGGATAGAAACAAACCCTTTGCTCCTGTTGTGGACACAGCGGCGTGTGGCCATGTTTGTATGTGCAACGACCTCTCATCTCCGGTTCCAGCTTTCTAATGATGCTGTTTTGTAAGAGACGTAATGGCAATAAGATCTCCTGCGATGAGTCCTCCAACGAGTATCTATGTGTGACAGCTGCTCTTGTGTTGCTTTCCTAAAATAACAGACTAACAATTTGCTAAAACTCCCCATGGACAGGGGCAATACTTCCCCGGACGGGTTTTCTGGAGGAGGGAAGAGGTGGAGCTGCTCTGCCTGGACAGCTTTGTCCTGGCTTGGGGGCCAGCTCCCTCCTTCCCAGCCTTGTGGTGAGAACCGAAGAGGGGACAC
>NW_010147276.1:0-220 GCF_000699245.1 Pterocles gutturalis | reverse complement strand
AGCCCAAGCCACCAGTGACTGAAGCCGTGGTGGCAGCGGGACGTCCCGAGCCCTCTGCCGTGGTGGTGCCGAGCTTTCCCCTTTCGTTCTTTAAGCCATAGACCCCCATTCTGACCCCGTTTGTGCAGCGAAGAATGAACCTTTTCAGGGAAACCACCTTCTCTCCCGCCTTTTGTCTACATGTGCTCCCCAGGGGCCGGTTGGGGTGGGGCGGGGGGCG
>NW_010147275.1:0-31206 GCF_000699245.1 Pterocles gutturalis | reverse complement strand
CCACACCGGCCCGGCTCCTGCTCCGCGCCCACCGTGGGGGCCTCGGCTCCGTCCTGCCCCGGGGGGGCTGGTGAGACAGCATTTAGCTGTTCTTGGTAATAATTTGTTTTTCGGGGTTTCTCTCTTGGCTTCGTAGTTCATGGTACAGCACGTGAAGAAAAACATCATTAAGCCACCGTGGGATTTCTTCCCGTTGCTTTCCAAAAAAACTGGTTTTACGAAGTGGGAGCGTGTAATTTCTTTAGTTCAGAATGCTCGTTATATTTGGCCTTTGTTTGATTTACTGCAGTGCTTGTGTTGGGTATAAATATTAAAACAATTTATCATATATCGAGTGTTGTAAAGCCAACATCTGGTTTAGATAATGTTTTTTTGAGGCTAAACTTGCACTTTATTCTGTACAGTTCATAAACTACACACAAGTTTTAAATCACTTTCTTTAAACCTGGGTCTTTCATTTTCTTGTTGAGTGAACTGACACTTGCAGTATTTATTAGAGTATTCGTAGCCTCTGTCATGGCTTCAGTGTATATTTTTGGAGCTGAAATGTTAAAATTCCCCAGCTAGTGTGTGGGGGTAAGGATGCACTCCATAAGACTGGCCAGTCCGGTACTGCTTTCTGTCTGCTGTGGCTGTGACACTGTTTCATGCAAGGTGTTTCTCTCTCGGATGCTTGGTCAGGAGGCCAAGTACCAGCGTTTGTGGTGGTAGGGTTTACGTAGCTATGGTACTAGCATAAAAACTTACAGCACCGCCCCACCCCTACTGCCCAATTCTTTAGTTACACTGATAACATCCTGAGGAGAAAGATTCCATACAGTCTTCCATTTATATGTTGTGAATCTGCTTAATAGCTTAAAAAAATAAGTAAAGGCTTAGCTTTCCTGTTCTGGTTTCCAGGAAGAAATAGTCAGTTGGATACACAGTTCAGTATATTATGATGGGTTCTTCCCCAGATTTGAACTTCTGTAACAGAACAAGTGTTTCTGTCATACACTGTAATCCTGCTTTCTCATGAGATATCCTGAGAAACCTCAGAAATGGCATATCAAAATTGTAAACCACAACACATAACCCCTAATATAGCCCTGGGGCAAACCTCTGTCTTCTGAATTGCATGGCACAAGAAGATCATAGAATAGAAGAATGTTTTGCCTTGGAGGGTTTTTCCCTTCCTTTTTCCAAGCCAGTTCTAGTATTTACAGTATCTCTGTTCTCTGCAGATTTAATTGAGCCCATTAAGATTCTTAAGGCTCGATTCCCCCAGGTGTAGGTTAAAAGTTTCTATTTTTTTTCCCTCCCTGCTCCTTCTTATCAGCTGCTGTTTCTTGTTCTTGACTGGTTATAGAGGAAGGAGCTAGCTGTGATTTTGGTACAATTTGAAAAGCTCCCTCAATTGCAGTGAGGTGATCTACTGCACCTGCAAGCATGAATAACACCTGACTTCATTTGCCTTTATTTCTGCTTCCTTTTCTGCCCTTTACAGGGTTTCAGCTCTTTCAGCTGTATCTTCCCAGGTCTTTTCTACGTAGAAAACAGTCTCCGTGTTTTCCATTAGTCTTATCACCTTAAAGAGTTGCTGATTTCTTGTGCCTTGCTGCAAGAACTGGTGGTGAGCATGCCTATATTTCAGCCTTTCCCATATTCAGTTCTGTTCCTCATCAACACCGTTACTGGAGAGCTAAGTTGGTAAATTCACGTGACTGTTGATGACCATTGATGTTGAAAGTGACAAGCTTCTCTCAGGTCTGTACTTTGTAAGCCATCTAGTCCTTTTAGATATTTCTGTTCTCTGTTAGCAACGTGGTGTCTCTCACTTCATATTTGGCTTCTTGCTTTGCTTTTGGGCTAACTGAAAATACATGGGTACATCCACAGACTGCATTTCCTTGTGCATTCGGGCATATGCCAGGCTCCTGTTGAAGTGTAGTTGTCAAAGGTTTCAGTTTAGTTACTTTGAGGACATTTGGTTGGCAACCATGTCTTGTACACCATTTGAGATACTGCCAACAAGCATTTCCTTGGAAGCCCAGAGTAAGAAGTGTCATGGCTGTGGGTACCAGGAATGTTTTTAGTTCACGCAGACAAAAAAGCACTTTTTTTTTTTTTTTCCTCTGAGATTCATTTGGCACAAAGAACAATGTTCTTGGTGGTGTACTTCGCACATGACTTGGATTCTTGTATTTGAATTATTATTTTACGCCAGTCATGGTATTTTAGATATATGTTCCTAGAACTCCATAGTAATTTGTTTTGGGGAAAAAAAAATAATTCACATGGTTTTCAAACTGTCCCAGGTATTGATTCTTATTTGGATTACCTAAATTGCTTGTCAATAAAAGAAATTCAGCTGGGAATAATGTAGCTTTATGGGAGTCAGGGCTTTAATCCCAAGAAGATCTTAAAGCAAACCTTGGTTATTGTCTTTATTTATCCAATAGGTCCAGGCAATAATAAAAACTCCTCTTAACTAAGAGACTTGTTTCAGAGACCAAGTTAATGCCATGTTTTGCTATTACTCCGTCTTCAGCTAAAGATTTGAGAACAGAGACAACAATTTCTTGTGTAGGCAAGATTACTGAAGATTTTTGGTAAGTTTGTTACTGAATTGGCAAGAGGAGCGGGTGGTAACTGCTCCAAACAAGAAATGAGGGAAGAGTCATTGCCCAGAAGACTCCTGGATGTGGTCACAGCATGTGTAAAGACTCCGGGTTTGCCATGCTCAGGCTTGGAGTGGTCTTCTGTACAAAGGTTAGCTAGACTGCAAAAATTGCTAGGGATTAGGTGCTGCTTTGGAACTTTCCTCTTGTGTGTAACCTGGTATGGAAATCAGCAAGGTTCCCACCTCTGGCTTTTACACTGTTAAATACTGTTATAAATGACAGCTGTCAAAACAAGCCAGGTACATTTGTGTTGAACTTTGTTGTAATGGTTTGGGTTTTTCACTGTATGACAAAACTGACCTGCTAGCAATCTTTTTTCCCCCACTTAATAACGAAGATTGGCAACACTTTACAGCAGATGAAAAAAAAAAAGAACAAAAACCACCTCACACCTGATTATGAGCAAACCATAGGCTTGAATGTGTCTATGTGCACGTCGGGCAGCAAAATCAGTGCATTCTGTCTAGCGTTCCAATTTCTTTCAAAAGACCAAATTTGTGGGACTGAGATGACTTCTGGGGTTTTTTTGAGGTATAAACACTGCAGACAGCTTGGGTATATGCGGGAATGCACAAGCAGAATGATAAATATTTTCAATGGGTTTTAGTCCTGATCAAGTACGTGCTTTCTCATGTGGAGACATTTGTGTCTCGTCAGTGACACGGGAAGGGTCCGGAAGCATGGTGATGTTGGGTGGGTTAGGCCTGCGTAGGGTGAGGGGTAAGAAGTTCATGCCTGTGTGATGTGGGTTCTTCACTGTTTTTGTTGTGGTGATGTGTCACATCGAGAAAAAGCATTGCATGTTGCAACTGGTAGACAACTAATATTGTGCTGTTCAGTGGGATTCCCCAGTCTGTCAGGTTTGCTTCAAAATGGCAGAGTTTTTGTTTGTTTGTCTGTTTGTTTGTTTATTTACCTGTTGGGTTTGGATTCCTATTGCATGAAGGAAGTCTCAGCTCTTCCAGGGCTGACCCCGTGCTCCAGAGAAATGAGCTGTGGGTAAGAATTTCCTGGGCTTGATAGTGCATTCGAGCAGCAGGAGTTTTAGCTCTGTTTGACGTGCTTCTGTAGATAATCCCGACTCAGAGGCACAGATGAAAGTGACTGTGTACAAGTGTGATTTATGTTTAGGCTTTGGAGCCAAGTATTAGCCAGCTGTCTGTTCTTTCCCTGGGTGTAGTGGCTGTGTCAAGTTTGAAATTTTTATTTTTAAAAAACCCAGCAAAACATAGCTATCAAAATTTGGTTTGCGGACCAGGAAAATTCACTGTGATGTGCTCTGAGCCTCCTGTACAGCACTGATTACAGGACTTCTTCACCCTGATGCTTTTCTGAAAGCATGTATCCTCTGATCTTGAGCTTAACATTTCTAGTATCCACTCACCTTAATACTTGGTCAGCTCTTCCAGTGGTTTGTTCTCACTATTAAAAACCTGTGCTTTATTAAAAATTTGGACTCATGTGAATTAAAATTTGAGATCTTTCTATTACAGCCTTTTCACACCACTGCCCAGTAGCTATCCACCTTGATTACCTAGTCTTTCTGAAACAAATGTTTCCTGGACAGATGTCCCCTCTCCACCATGTTGTTAATGTTCCAGGTGTTCTCAAGGTAGCTTCTGACACATGACTGGTTTTGGTTTCTTTGATCCTGATTCCCATCAGCAATGTTCTGCAGTTTTTCTCTGTGTCTCAGGATTTGTATCCTCAGCAAACATGTCAGTAGTAACTTGCTTAATAACATCAAGTTTTTAAAAGTTGCATAATAAAGGTCTAAAAACTAGTGTAACAATGATACTGCTAGAAGCTCATCTGCTTGCGATGACTTCTCGGTTACAAGAACCTTTGTTCAGTTAGCGAAGTGGGGATTTGAGGTTAAAACTCTTTAAAAATTTATATAGTACTGTGATAGGATGTTAGCTGAGTAACCAGCATCCCCAAATGTTAGGGGGGAAGAAAAGTATAAAGATTTCATGATGGGCAATTACATTTTATGGGGGGCAGGTGGAGGTGTGAGAGAGAGACAAGAGAGAGAATGAAGAATTGCAGGCTGATACCAGCATGGGTGAAGCAAGTGGGTTTTGGTTTCTTACTTGTAGTTGACAGAGAAATAATGTGGTTTCAGTTCCTCGCCCAAGAAGGTTCCCCTTCACTCCATGCTGGTGTGTGGAGCAGAGCTCTCAGTGGCCACATCGTGCCCTCATGGTGGCCAGGAGCTTGTGACCGGATTGGATGTCTGTGCCTGGGTTGACTGTGAAAAGTCAAGGACGCAGGCAGAGTGGTCAGCCCCTTAGCTGAGGTTGTCCATCTCTGTTTTGGTGGGTGCCAAACAGAGCCACCACCATGCCTCATGCCCAAGAAGGGAGTCGGTGAGCCTGGTCTCATGGGTTCTCTGTACAAATGAATGGCAGTTTGTCCCCCACCCCATGGTGAGGAAGAGGGGACATGCAAATTGTAGCTGTGAAAAAGATCGTATTTGGTATTCACGCACTTAATCCAACAGGTGAGTGCATTCTGGTTGTGCTAGACTTGTGCAGGCTGTCTTGGCACTACCTGTATGGTGGAAGACTTTATTTTGTCTGTTGTAATGATCAGTATGTCTGGCTTAGGATGATTTCTGTGCTACCAGATGTTCACTTTTGTTTGCCCAGGCTGTGGGACACGTGCTCCTTTCAGCCTGCAGCCTTTAAGGTCAAGGCTGTAGTGGGAGAATACTCTTTTGGGGTGGGTGGTTTTCTTTTTGTCATCCCTTGCCTTCACTCTTGTGCTTCACAGGATATCAGCAGAAGAACCTACTGTGGAGTTTCATTTGTGACTTAAATGCTACTGACTTTATCAACAAGAACTTTAACTTTGTCAAAGCAATGAGAAAGCTATTCAGCAGTTGGACTCAATCTTCTTTCTGTTAAGTCTATAGTGATGGCATTAATTATATTCTCTCCCTTTATATCTTTATATATAGAAAGCTGCACTAGTCACTGTCAGTGTCAGGTTAATATGTTAATTACATATGTTACTCTCTTTAAATGTATTCTTTCAAATTCAAAACTCCATTCTATGTTCTTGGACTTGTTGAAAACAAATTTCACGAGCAGATGTTGAAAAAAAAGGCTCCAGATGCTGCTGCAGTCTGATTCATTCCATGTCTCCAATGAATACAGCTTCTGTATCTGTACCAAATAGGAGAGTGTCCAAAAGAAATTTCCTGAAGACTACATTGGAGAAGAGTATTTCTGAAATGAGTTGCCATAGCTTTCAGCAGAGTTTCCACCATACCATGTCTGGGTGATACTTGGCACATGGGTGTTGATGCGGCAGGAGAAGGCTCTCAGTTGGGTCAGGGGCCATGTGGGATGGTCACTCTGCTCCTTAACATCAGGTTTAATACCTGATGCAGTGTGGCATGCTGGTTTGAACAGGAATTGGCTGTCATTCTGTGGCCCATGCACTTATGTCTCTGCTCACCGCTTTGTCCAATGTGAATGAAGTCCCACTTCCTCTCTTCATATCCATGACGAAGGTGATGAGTGCTTTTCAATGTTCTGTGTGCTGCATAAGAGACAAAAGAGAATTGTTACTGTGTTTGTCACCTTTAAGAAGGCATGGTTTTGAAGTTGTTTAATGTTTATAAATGCAGAGTTAAGAGCAGCCATGTGTCCTGTTGGCAACACACTACTGTAGCTGTGAAAATTAAGCAAGTAGTAAAAAACTTTCTCTGTGACCCACCAGGGGGAATAAATGTCCCTTAGGCTGACATAGGTCCCTTTTGTAGCCCCAGACAGATAGGTACTCACAACTTTCTGAAAATACTTGAAGATTTTTTATTGTTTACCTAAATTAAGATGAATTTTTTTTAAATTTATTTGTACTAACAGATGTCATGCATACTGAAGACCTGTGAAATGGCTTGGCTAGTTCTAACATTATGTTTGAAAAAGAAACTACAAAATACTATCCCTAATGGAATTCCTTTGCTAATAGTAAGACTAATTTCTGTATCGTTGTTAAATGCTGTTAATCCTTAAGAAACTAACATGCATTCTTAAAAAAAAAAAAAACAAAAAAACAACAACTTTGCCCCAGAAGATGAGCAGACATTTTGGTAAGGGATTTGTATTAAGGTGTTTTTCTGTTTCAGGTTTTGCCTTCCTGCCATTTGAAGATTTAAAAATTCTACTACTTTCTTTTAAAACTTTTTGAGGGGCTTATAATTCTTATTAATAAAAACAATCCCGTGAACAGGTATCGGACATGTTCTTTTAACTCGGCAGCAAAATAGAAGAAAGGCTGAGTTAAAAAGTGGTGGATTTTCTCTTTTTTTTTTAATTCTGTTTCACCTAGTTTCAAAATGTGATTACTTGCTAGTGAAAGGCTCATGATATTTTCAAAGATATAAGCTTATTTGAATTGCCGCACTACCTCTTTAGCCCCTTCCTCCGTCTCCCCTTCCCTATTTTCTACATCTTCCTTGGGATATTATAATAACTAGTAGATCCAGCTCCTGAATTTATACTTGCAACTGGAAAAAAGAATTCCAGTTTTTTGGTATTGTTAAATGTAGTGAAAAGCTTTTCCTTTCTCACCAACTTAAACTGCAGTCTGATCATGGTGGATTCCAAATTAGTCTCAATGCAGTACTTGATTTTTAATCTGTAGAGCACAGAGAACCCTGTTCTTGTAGTTTAGGACATGAAGGTCAGGTAGGTCATTGTAGAAGATGTGCTCAGTCCAGGGAGGAGAAGCTCTGCAAGTAGGTAAGGTGTTTAAAAGCAGGTGAAGAATCAGTGCTCTATCTCCTCAGCTTGGGTGTTTGCTCTTTAGGGCAGTGTGTGGGAATAAAGATTTCCTTTTTCCTCCTAAACAGTGTAGAAAAACTGTCTTAGATAAAATGGTACCATGTTTGTACTTTAAAGTGCTCTCTGTGTACTTCCAGTTAGTCTTTGAACAGCTTCACTTCCAAAGGGAAAACTTTCCATTTTGCAGGGGTGGGGAGAACTACCCTGTAATGTGCAGCTGAGGAGTTTTGGGAGGTTGAAATACTGCAAATCTGTGTTTTGGACTATTTAGTGTGAATGAGTGCTGTTTCAAAATCTAATGGAATCAGAAATTATGTAGTATTGTGCGTTAATGTAGCCAAGTGGAGTTTTAATCCGTCCTTCTTTGATATCAAAATGGCCAGTGCCATAGAGGAAATTACTTCTATGTAGCAAGTCCCCCGGACACTCTCGGAACCTTCTCAGGCACAGTTGAGGCTGGCGCCTCTGCGATTTCATGATTCTTGCTACCCCAGCTAGCAAGGTCACAGTTTGCTTGGCCATGTCCACATACCTTGCAGTCCCACCTCTGCTGGCGCAGATAACTGCAGTGACACCTGCCTAGCTCTCACATTCATTGAGCAGGCATAAGGTGTTTGGGGTCAGTGATACATGCAATACTTTTAAAAAAAATATTTTAAATTAAACATAACACTGGTTTTACTTTCACTCTCATTTCATTGCACTTAATTATCTTGTTAGGAAAGTTGCAGCAAATTTGAGGACAGAGAGGGAAAGACTCTAGGTGGCAAAGTTTCACAGTAGAACCATATGGCTATCCTTGAATTACTTCTTCTGTGAGTTGCAGGCTGATGTACTTGGAATTAAGAATGATAAACATCTTGCCTGCTGTGGGTTTGGTTTGATTTTTATTTTTTTAAATGATTCTATTTATAAAATGGAGAAGACTGCTTCCAGATTTTTATTGTCTTAAAGAAAAGAAAAATGGGGAAAAAAGTGAAATTCTTCCTCAGGTATCTTAGCAGTAACTTCTTTAAGTAGAGTAAAAGGTGGGATAGGGAAATGCCGACGCCAAAGAATAGTGCTGAAAGTTTTGTTGATTTGCTGATCTTTCTGGTAGTTATCCTCTGAGCGATGGGAGGACTAACCTGTCACATCCCAGCCTTTATATTTCAAGCTGCAGTTAGTCACTGAGATTTATTCTAATTAAATTACTGCTCTAATGGTTGTGGTTATCATAGCATTAATTTTATTTAATTAAAAGTCTAAGAATACTGCTTGCAACTCCTGCTTTTGAGGTGATTATTCTTCATGTTTAATGTTTTACTGTCTTCATATGTAGCTTACAGTGTCAGCTTTACAGGAGAGAAGAAAAGGAATTACGATGCTTCTTTCCCACATTTATTATTCTCTGGGGAAGATGCAGAAAAATTTCTTCCTGCACTTTTTAGGATAACATATGTTTTGGTGAAGTCTGACCATGTCTCTTCAATCATTGCCTTCCTCTCCAGGCTATTGCTCTGCTTAGCTTGGGTTGGTGGCCCCCTACCCATAGGCTGGATGCTGTGCCTTGTTGCTCAAAAGGGGAACATTTTCCATGGTTCTGCAAAGTGGCATCTTAAAAACATGCATTTTAATGCCTGATGTGTAAAAATGTTTGTGCTCTGTCACATGAATGATAGATTCTTGTATTTTACTTATTGTTTTTTTCTTTTCAGCAACACCAAAGTTAAGAGTGTTCTTTACAGTTCATTAATTATCATTTTAGGAAGTGATCCTTTTTCCTTTTTTTTCCTTTATTTTATTTTTTTTCTCCCATTGTTGAACTGCCTGGATGTTCACAGTTATAAAATGCAAATACAGTGACTGCAATTCGTCTGACATTACTAGCAGTTTTATTGTCTGTTTTATGAAGATTCTGTCATGTTTTTGCTGTCTGGAATGCTGAAGAAATACTGGAATAATACAATTTAAAACTATTATTGTACGAGGAAGAAACATTATTTGAACATACTGGAACGTCTTTCACTGAAGTGGAAGAGGCACTTAATGGAAGTACTTTCGCCAGTAGATGAAAGACATGTTTCATGTTTCACCAGATGCAAGTAAAATGGACATAGTTTAGGAGAAGTATGTTTTTGTTCAGTGTAGGAAGAGAACGAATATTAAGAGATAACCGAATAAGTTCAGTTTAGGTTGAGCAGTTTGATTATTCTAGAAACCTTAAATACCAGTGCCTGTGGCTGCTTGCAGCTTCAAGTGCGTATAACTTATGATTTGAGAATCTTCTAGCGTAACTAAATTTAGAAATACTTTTTTTTATTTAAATATTTGTTCAATGCAATAAGGTTAGCTTTCTGAAGTCATTTGTAACAACAGTTAATGATTAGTAGATAACATCTCTACTTCAGCATTGGTAGCAAATCTTGGCTTAACATTGAAAAAAATTTACAGCCTTCTCATGCAGCTGCAGAAGACTTGAGATACATAGGAAGGACATTGAAAAAAATTTACAGCCTTCTCATGTAGCTGCAGAAAACTTGAGATACATAGGAAGAAAGTTGTGTTAGGCCATTTTTTTTTTAATGGTTGCTTTAAATGTTCATAGAATCATTTAGGTTGGAAAGGACCTTTAAGACCATAGAGCCCAACCGTAAACGTAATACTGCCAAGTCCACCACCAAGTGCCACATTTACACACCTTTTAAACACCTCCAGGGATGGTGACTCCACCGCTTCCCTGGGCAGCCTCTTCCAATGCTTGACAACCCTTTTGGTGAAGAAATTTTTTCTAATGTCCAATCTAAACCTCCCCTGGCACAGCTTGAGGCCATTTCCTCTCATCCTATCACCTGTTACTTGGGAAAAGAGACTGACACCCACCTCACTACAGCCTCCTTTCAGGTAGTTGCACAGAGCGAGATAAGGTCTCCCCTCAGCCTCCTTTTCTCCAGGCTAAACAACCCTGGTTCCTTCAGCTGCTGCTCATCAGGCTTGAGCTCTAGACCCTTCACCAGCTTTGTTGCCCTTCTCTGGACACACTCCAGCACCTCAATGTCTTTCTTGTAGTGAGGGGCCCAAAATGTACCTGATGTTCTCTGTTTGTTGAGGGGGTGGAAGAAGTTTCCAGTAGCAATTCTGAGCCTAAGCTGTATCTGGCTGGTTGTGTTGGCCTGGGTACTTGCCCTGAGTTCATGTCACCTGCAGGATCTGGGGACTGTGTAGCTCTGAATCCTCGTGCTGGCAATAATGTTGCTGTTGACTTTTAAGGACTGAAGCACCGGTGCTGGCTGCTCCAAGCTCCACGGCGGGGGTGCTCAGCTTAGCACAGGCAGCCTCGTCTGCAGTGGTGCTGAACTGGTGCCTCCCTCCTGGGGAGCTGGAGGTGCTTCTGCTGGGGAAATGGGCACCAGGGGCTGCTGAGCCACGTCTGGATTTTTACCTTGAGAAGTGGCATGTGCCTGTGGAGTAAAAAGGCCAAGCAAACCAAACCAAGATAGCCTTCGTGTGTGGGTGAGGGAAGTGTACTGCATGCAGGCTGCTTAATCGAATCTTTCCAAACTGCTCTGAAGGGTCTTCAGGAGAAGGAGCTGTTATGATGTTTTTAATTTGGAACTAAGTGCGATTTCTTATTGTCCCTTTGTGTTGTTTCAAAAGCATCTCTTGTCGTTCTGAGAGTATCCTATTGAAAGCATCCATCTGTCTGTATTACTTGTATTGCTCATTTAATTTTTTTTTTTTAAGGGTGGGAGGAAATCATAACATGACTGGCATTGAACTAAAGCATTCCTAAATTTCTGTGGTTAAGGTTATGGCTGTTTGTCCGTTAGCTGGGAAGAAGGGGATTGTGTTCTTCGTAGCTTCCAAAAATGAAAAGAAATATGGAACCTGGAGTTTTGTGAACAGGTGGAAATATAATTCTGACCTTCCCTTGTTGTATATTTTTATATTCTGGGATAATTTGCTGGATGCCCCTTTTTCAGGGAACAGTTGTGTTGTAGGTTTATATTTCCTTGTGGAATTTTGTTCAAGTGACACTTCATGCAATTCAGCGCTTTTCCCACAGATACGCTCTTTACATTAAATACGTGCATGTGTGATTATATAGAGGCTGCAGAATTTTCGACGAGGGGTGTGTAACACCCGTGTTTAATTCTTTTGCCAGGAATAGCGGTGACGGGTAGCTTGGGTGCCACCAATGAGAGCATTGAGATGTTCCACTTCTGTACGAGCAGCAGCAGAGGGCACTGCAAGGCAGCGCATTGCTTGCTGCACACCAGCTGGCAAAATGCAGCTCCTCCTGCTCCTTAAATGTCTTCCTTTTGCTACCAGCTTTGTAATTATCTTTTAAAATGCTGATAGCTACTCTGTAAATGTGTTAAGGAACACTCTGTCTTGGAAATTTCAAATCTCTTTTGGGACTGATACTGCCCATGCTTCCCGATTTCATTTTTTTTTTTTGTGAAGCTTCAAAAAATAATTTATAATTAATTATTTTAAAAGCCCCACTATTTACAGTCCAGTTTTATTTATCACCTCAAAATGTCAGCCTGAGGCCACTGACAAAAATAGGACTGGTAGGAAAAGAAAGACTGAAGTTAGGATGATGTATATATTAAAAACCTTAAAAAAACTTCATCTAATTTTATGCACAGAGAAAGTGTGTGGTGTGCTTGTCTGTAATCTTGCTTGCTCTAAGCATTGTAGCCACTTTTGAGACTCTTTATAACTGGAAGCCATGTTCCTTCCTGTAATGTTTTAAGACAACATGACTGAATTGGATATTTAGTTAAGTAAATGAGAAAACTATCTGGAAACTGATACCTTTTTTAATACTTTTTTTCAAATTATTTTTAACTTGATTTATTGTCATGAAATTTACTGACGAAGCAATTGAGTTTTAAAATGTGCAGTGCTGGGTGGACGGTTTTGGGGATCACAGGTATTATCACTTGTGTTATCAAACTGACTTACCTGAAAACTAAATAGAATTGTTTTAAAATTGAATCTTATTTAAAAATGGCCGTGTCTTTGCAGGTTTTGATAATTGTTCCCATCAGTAATCAGTATTAGATGATCTGTTTCTTAACTTCTTGTTTCAGTTACGCACATTTAAAATAAGGCTGGCAGTACTTTCGAGTGAAGAAATTCTGAGATACTACACATATTAAAAATCTGTTATATTGATACTCAAGAAAGCAAGGGCTTCAGCATTTTTCACTGAGTTTTGATTTAATATCCTGCTGTCTTTCTGCCTACATTTTATGATGATGTTTGATTGTGTATGTGGCACTTAACTAATCCCTTGAAAGGCGAGGCAGTTTTGGTAAAGCGTGTGATTCAGAACAGTTTTCTACATATTTAAATATGTACCTACATGCTGCCCTCCTCAGGGCACTGCTCACTTGTGGGAAAGCAAAGGTAATTTTCTTTGAGCTCCCTGTATGCCTGTATCTGTGTGCTCCACTACTATTTCATTATGCCTGCAAAGTAATGCCTTCAATAAAGTAAATGTATGCCATGTTTAGATTATAGAGTCATAGGAATTAATGATAGCTTTTTTAATTGGCACATAGAATTATACTTTTGTTCCAGTTTCAAAAATCTGTGAATTTTTTTCTTCCTAGACTCAAAACTGTGCAAAAGCTACAGAAGGAGCAGAGGCTGCAGTTCAGTTGTGGCTGAATCCTATCCGTTTCAGTGATGGCTTCCAGTTAGAGTGATTTGACCGTCATAGATTTCCTAGGTTAAATTTCTGACAGGGGCTTAAAAAGGTTTCAGAATGCACATCTGTTCGTCAAAGAGCGGCAGAGCCTGCTATACTGAACTCAGGGTATTGGGAAAAATGTGTCTCTACAGTCACCTACAATGTGTTGTCGGCATGGCTGTGTTGCTGTGAGCTTTCCTGCAGAAGTGGCTGTAGTCAAGCAGACCTGAGGTCCGTGTTGTGCAGCATATTTTCAGATGCTTCACTGAGGATGCCTTTCTGGGCAGTAGGAACGGTGCAAGCTTGTGTTGATCCTGCTGGGGGAATATTCTCCCAGTCATCTGCAAATTGTGGCTTAAGGCCTTCCTAAGCCATGGTGGCATCTCTTTATGGTTTACAAGTAGATAATGAAAATTAGTAAATGCTGCGATGAGC
The DNA here is from genome assembly GCF_000699245.1 of Pterocles gutturalis. Lineage (NCBI taxonomy): Eukaryota > Metazoa > Chordata > Aves > Pterocliformes > Pteroclidae > Pterocles > Pterocles gutturalis. The sequence goes on along the minus strand of NW_010147275.1, from coordinate 17,626 downwards.
ACCTCTCTGGTTTCCATTTTCCAGAAGTAAAGCCTTGTGAGAGAATGACTTTGTAACGCAGTGGAGAAGCTCAGGGCTATGCAAGGCCTTAGGACTCATCTGTGGGAAGGAGAATAGATCTTCTCTTCCCAGGCTCCTCAGGTGCCTGGCAGTAACTTTGCCTTCTGAGAAAATCCTGAGAAGTAGTGTGGGAGGTTTTCTGATGCCTCTGGCCATGGATTGTGTGGTGCTCTCTGTGATGAACTCCAGGCTGTGGTTCAGACAGATTCACACATGAAAACATGTGTGTGAGGGCAAGAGGGTAGGGATGTGTACATAAATGTGTGAACACATGCAGAAGACTTGCAAGCTGATTACAGTGGTATTACTTCAGAAGGTCTTCTTCCTATGACCTAAACCACAGGCATCGACAGCACTTTGCACATGCTACATGCACTTCAATAAAACTATGGCTTTTAAAATTCGTGTAAATGGTGCTAAGTCAGCTTGATTTAAAAAAAAATGTTTCAGGTAACTTAAAAAAAATTAGCACATTATGGAAAACACATTCACAACAGTCTGGACTTTCAGAGGAATGGAGGGGAAGGATGATGACACGGTTGCATTTCAGTTCTTATTCTGCATTTATATATAGATAAAGACTTCAAAAACCAACCCAGATTTTCTGTTTTCAGGCAAGTTCCACTCAAGCCTGGCTAAACCTGTGACTGAATTGAAAATTTTTAATCAAACTTATATAATAGCTTTTTATTTCTCTTATTATACTGTTCTGACAAGTTGGAAAATAAAGACATTGGGTCCAGTGAGTGAGAATAAGTGTGTAAGTAAAAAAAAAAAAAAAAAAAATCAATGGGGGTTATCGGTCAGTAATAGTTAGACCATGGAACAGCTGAAAACATGGAAACAATTTCCTCCCTAATTTGGGCAGATTGGAATGCATCCCCAAAATCCAAACGGAAATAGTAAAATTTAAAAACTTTTTATTAGTACCTAACTCAGCTGCACCTGGCCAGCCTAATTGCCTTCAACCTGGTCATTACTCAAAGGCATGAAGTTTAGCCACCAACAGCACTTATTAATGTATAATAGGAATTTACTTGTAAAACAGAATTATTGGAACGGTGTGATATCATAAAGACTGAGGTGCTGACATTTTAGATTGTTTTATATAGGGATGTTGAGTTATAATTTAGGAGTTGGATATTCTTTGGGTGATTAATCATTCTTGGGTATAATTTTAAATGTCTGGTGGATATTTGTAGAATTAATGTTTGTAATGACCAACTCATGAAGCATACTTACGTGAATAAGGTCACATTTGGTTTTGTGACAATCTACTTCTCTACCATTTTGCAAAAGGTTGGTGCAAAACCTAGAAATGCTGAAGCAGCAGATTAATGAAATGTTTCAGCAAGACAGCCCCTCACTGATTTCTGTAAAGATGTCAAAGCCTAAGCCCATAAAAGTGCCTGCAAATTCTCCCCTTCATATCGATGGTGTGAGAAACTGAATACATTAATTCTGTTGGACCTCAAACTTAGAATCTGTCAATATGATTCCAGTGATTGATGGTTACAGACTTTTACCTACCTCATAAATATAATGTGCCTTGATTACAGAGGCACTGCTAGTGCTGCTATAGTTAGTTATGTCAGCACTTCCATTGTAAACCCTGTTTCTTTAGGGGTTTATAACTCCATCATAAAAATTCACTCTGGGATGAAATTTATACCATAGGCTTCTAGACTGTAAGCAAGTAATTTAAAATACAGATATACTTAAAAAAAAGTATCTGTTGAACAAAGGCAGAAATTTTCTCATTTGTATGTGGTATTTCTGTAGCTGAGAAATAACTTGGGTTTTGAGATGCAAGGTTGCTACCTTTTGCTCCCTAGTGGAAGTTAGGCTCTGCGTGGGTGTCTGTATGTAGCCACGTATATAGTTGTATATACTTCTGTCATAAATATTTTTAAAACACGGTATATGTGCAAAACTTTTTGAAAAAATTCTTGTAGTGTTAATACCTTGAAGTTTTTATCCACAACATAAACCACCACTAAACACCAATTTATAGATAAAAATGTAATTGCTGCAACAGAGTGTGAAGGTCAGGGGAAAAGCATTAAAAACATATTCAATTAAATACAGGGATTTGGGCGTGATCCTCACCTGGACTAAGTTAACTTCAATAAACCTGTATAGACTTCTGCTAGCAAAGTATCGTTGATCCCATGGGTGACCTTTTTTTAAAGGATTCATTTTTAAAAATCTTATTTTAAACAGGCTGTAATGTGTTGTCTTTAAAACACAAAATTCTTTCAACACCTTATGAGTACCTGCTAGAGGTTTTACTTTAGTAATGTTTTGTGTTTTTTGTGTCTAATGCAGTAGAACAGACCTAGAGAGGTTTCTCTGCTTTTGGTGGTAAACAGCACTGTAAGGTGTGAGTTTTCTTAAACTACAGTAGAGTATTCAGTGCTTTTTAATGGTCTTTGATTCAATATTAAATGTATTTTTGTGTTTTTTTAAATACATATTTGTGGTTTTGTGGTTTGGGTTTTTTTTTCTTTCTTGCTTTTACACATTGTAAAGTTAGTGTTTGGGTTTCAAAGAAAACTGAAAAGTGTATGTGACATACCAGAGTAGTGTTTCCATGTTCAAACTTGGTGATATGCTAAATAATGATAAGGCCTTTATATGTGGCACATCTTCCCAATGGGGATGTATTTACAAGTAGTGTAAAATTGGTCCATTACCATATAATTAGTTAACGTGTCTGAAGTTTTATTAATCTTTTCTTACTGTGCATGTAGCTGCTTTTCAAAGACCACTGAAAAAGAGAAAAGGAAAACTCCATTACTTCTTTCTCCTGTTCTTTCCCATTGCTGGTTAAAACAAAATTAAGATGTCTAGTGAGCTATCATTTTTATGAATTAAAGATTGAAATAGCTGAGGAGGAATCCATTAAAAGATATTTCTTTCTCTAAGTACCTAAATACCTTTAAAACAATCCAGATGAGTCTGAGAGGATGGTTGTTGCCATTACTAGAAGTCCTGCTGCTTCAAAATACCGCAGCTTTTGATAAAGAATTGAGCTTAGCCTTTTTTTTTGTTTCAAAAGATACAAGTTAACCTCAGATGGATACCTTAATTTGTTTTACTGATCTTAGCTCTGCAGTTTGTTCACTGGTGGGTTTTTGTCATATAATCTCTAGCACGACCATGATTTTTAGGAATCTACAGTTTTTCCATTTGTAATACCAATTGAAGCTGTGTAGTTTTTTTTGATTCTCTCCCCTGTCTCCCTCCCTTCCCCTCTACCCCCACCCTATCTGCAAATGGAAAGACCAATCCTCCCAAAAAGCAGCTTGCATATATCAAAGAAGGAACCTGGAATCTTGAATAACTTTATTTATGAAAGAACAGGGAGTGGGTGGTGGGACACTAGCACTAAACCTTTTGAGAGTGGGCATCCAGCTCTCACAGTTTACTTGTCTGGCTGGGCATCTTGAAAGCCTTAATTTAAAAGTAATCTTAAAATCCGTTTTAATTGGCTCGAAAGTAAGTAGTTGAGCGTTTGGTCTGATAAGGTGGTTTTTGGCTCTACGTGTGCCATAAAATCAGCAAAAAGAGGGATCTGTTTAATACAACAATGATGCTGAACTTTTTGTTTCTAGGGTTTGCCCTAAACAGGATTTACCCCTTAAGGCAGCGGTAGCACACCATAAAAAGGCCATTCTTTAACTCCACAACAGCAAGGCTTTAACTTTCTGGTTTTCAGATTCCTTTTTTTAATAGGCAGCAATAACAAAACTTCCATAGGGTGGTTGCTATAAGTACTGTATGTGCTGTCTAAGATCAGAATGCTTTGCCTACAATGTTTTATTGCCTTTGGTTTATAAAGGCCTGGGAAAAAGCATCTAACAAACTTCAAGGTTCAGCTCATGTTTCTGGAAACTTTTCTGGGTGGGGAAAGCTTGTAGATGGAATACAGTCAACCCGGTTTTGCTGTCTTACACTATTGCTTCAGAGTTGTCAAATCTGTGTCCTCCAAAACCCTGAAGAATATCCCAAGTAGTTTGTATTGTAATGAAAAAAACAAACAGTGAAAGCCAGAAAATTTAATTGAAAATGTGGAATTGAATACTTCCATGCACCATTAACTCTGTTGCTATAGAAATGTCAGCCTTTCTTTGCTCCCACATACCTATTCATTAAGTAGATGTGGTTTTTTATCTGAGGATTTGTTCCTGCTTCCCCAGGAACTTGAAATCTAGTTTACAGCTGTGGAGAGTGTTTATTTGGAGAAGCTAGTTACTTTGTACCACCCTCTCAGTTCCTTTTATCATCTGTCTTTTCACAAGGTTTTTAAAGCCTCCTCTGGATGAAGATGAAGCTGTAGGTGGTCTGCTTTGACAGGTAGCATCTAGAGCAGATGCACATACGTACCACTGTCTAGTTCAGCGCGTGTGATGTGACATTTCATACGAGTCCTATGATGTTATAATTTGCTTGTTTGCGTAAAAACATTGTTTTATGTTGCTTGTCCAGCAGGTTAGTCATGATTGTTCATTACCTCTTCATTAAAATTCTTGTGGTAAGCTCTTTGTCTAGTAGAGAATTAATGTTGGAAATTGTATGGCTCTGAGAAGTCTGACTGCTCTGGAATTTCATATTTTTCTAACACTATTTTAGTGCGATGAGTGTCCTGTAATGTTGGTGGTAGTCAGATGAGCTGTTTTCAAATGCTGCTGAAGCATGTTTGAAGGTGCAGCTGTGCTCCTGAGGACAGGGGAACTTTTTCCTCTCCTGCTGTGTAAGCCCATGGTCCTGAGAGGTCATGGTGCACTACATAATGCTGATAAAAAGACAGCAATTTCAAAGGGAAAAGGGACATGTGTTAGGAAGCAGTTCTGACTCAAGGTCTCCTATTCTTCCAGTTGCTGAATAATTCTTAGAAATATTTCAGTTTTCTGGAAGTTACTAGGAACTCCTTTTATTGAAAATTGTTCTTGTCTGTCCCTGTGAAGTCGAAGCTCTGTGAGCTCCTGTCTTTTCATGCTTGTTTGCTCATTCGCACCTGGTTTCTCATGGTTTTCATTTGTACTGATTGATTCAGAAAATGTGGCAGACTTTTTCTGATTTTGTTTGTACTGGGTCATCTTGTTTCCATGAAGTTCTTTGGAAGGGAAAGACTAGCAAGTCAAAAGGACACAGACTGGTACAGATGAAGCAATGCATTTTTCCCCTTCTCCAATAAATATGGGTCCACTGACCCTCCCTCCTGTCTTCCCTAATCCTCTTCAAGTATTGGTGTGTCAGCTTTGTTTGCACGTACAGATAGAGTGGGCTTGCAGAAAGGAGTAGTTATATTCATTCTGGCAGCGTGAGCTATGTTGGAGCAGTAGGTGGTGTGGGCTCTGTTTTTTGCTCATGTGATGGGGTGTAAACTGATCCCGCCCCTCAGAAGAGATGAGATTATTCAGTAGTCATATACCAAAGTATGAGTGAGGTCTAGGAAGACAGTGTATCAGTCTGCATTCGTTGAAACTGCTCACTCTGAGAAAAGCTGGCACTGTTTGGGAACCTAGATGGTATTTAATACTGGGGAGCTGCCCGCTGATGCAGTGCATGCTGCCTATTTTCTCTAGCTACCTTGATATCTTTAAAATGCCCTATGTAATTGAAGATAGCAGGAGCCTTGAGCTACTTGGAGTAGTGGCCTCTCCTTCCTCCGTAAGGCTCTGTGTATATGCTGACAACTCTGCAAGGTACCAGAAGTAATGGTGTACCTGACAAGGGATCAGATGCTTTTTCTCTCTTTTCAGTCTCCCACCCCCAGCATAGCAGAATTCTGTTGCTGTATCTAGCAACAAAACGGTCTGTCAAAATGTCTTCTGGTGACACTTAACTTCAAAAATTTTGGTGACATTTGGCATGCAGTGTTAACAGTGAGAACCTGAAAAGCATATCTGAAAGGTCATTTAGATATAAAAGAACAATATGTCAGAATCTAATGATCTTTCAGATGATTGTGAGGGGCTCAAAGAGTCTGTAGGAAGGTAATCTGGGTGCTAATGAATTTTACAAACTGCCCAGCTCTGTGGAGGTTGCTTTAATGCCCTACTTAACCAGTGCATTTCTTTTCATTCTGAAGTATGCATGTCACTTGAATGCTGACAAAATCCAGGGGAGAACTTTAGTGGCTTTTCTCTATTCTTTTTGTGAAATGCGGGACTTTTTTACAGCAAGCAAGTCCTTCATTAGCTTGATGGACTATTCTGACATTCTTAACTCAAGAATAACTGTGTCCTTTTCCCCTATCAAAAACTCTTCATATGCACTAGCTTCACCGTGGCTTTTCAAGCTAGGTGGTTTTTTTTGGAAAGCCTTAGGATGTGGAATTTGTGGAATTCTTGAGATGATGAAAGAATTAAATACACTGATCATCTATCCTTTGCTATAAAAGGACTGAAGATGTTTCTGTGTATATATGTACATGCGTGTGTGCATACATGCAGTCTCCCGTATCAAAACTGACTTTCAGATAATTTAGAATATGGAAAATATTTCTTTGGTGACTGTGAAGTCCACATGAAAAATTTTGAAGCTGCTTTTACAGAATCACAGAATGGTTAAGGTTGGGAGGCACCTTTAGAGCTCAGCTGGTCCATCCCCACCTCTCAAGCAGGGTCACCTAGAGCCAGTTGCCCAGGACCGTGGCCAGGTGGCTTTTGAATATCCCCAAGGATGGAGACTCTACAACCTCATTGGGCAGCCTGTGCCAGCGCTCAGTCACCCTCACAGTGAAAAAGTGTTTCCTGATGGTTAGACAAACACTCCTGTGTTTCAGTTCATGCCCATTGCCTCTGGTCCTGCCACTGGGGACCACTGAAAAGTGCTTGGCTCTGTCCTCTTTGCACCAACCTTTCAGATATTTGATGAGACCCTCCTGAGCCTTCTATTCTCCAGGCTGTACGGTCCCAGTTCTCTCAGCCTTTCCTCCCTCATGGGAGAGATGTTCCAGTCCCTTCATCATTTTAGTGGACCTTTGTTGAACTCTCTCCAGTATGTCCGTGTCTCTTGTGCAGAGGAGCCCAGAACTGGACACAGCACTCCGGGTGTGGCCTCACCAGAGCTGAGTAGAGGGGGAGGAACCCATCCCACAACCTGCTGGCAGTACTTTGTCTAATGCAGCCCAGGATACCATTCACCTTCTTTGTTGCAAGGGCACACTGCTTGCTCATACTCAGCTTGGTGTCAACCAGGACCCCCAGGTCCTTTTCTGCCGTGCTGTTTTCCAGCTGGGTAGCCCCCAGCATGTACTGGTGCCTGGGGTTGCTCCTCCTCAGGTGCAGAACTTTGCACTTCGTGTTGAACTTCATGAGGTTAAGGATTCTGTGAACAACCCACCTAAGTTTCATAAGCCAAAAATAATTTTCAGTCTCAGTCGGTTGAGATTTTTCAGTTTGTCTGGGGAGAAGAAAAGGGAAGGCACAAACCTTTTCTTTGTTAACTAGTGCTATTGTAAAAGGTTTTAGCAAGTCAGAAATATATACTGTATTTTTTTCTCCTGCAAGCAGTCTGTTCAAAAATAAATCCCATAGGATCTGACTATAAATATTTGCTTTTCAACCAGTACAGCTTAACATTTTCAAGCAGAGTAGACATGCTGTTGTGACTGTGTTACCCTCAGGTTTCAGCATTTTCCTCAAGGAGCAGGTAGCTGCTAACAAATTAACCTGACATACTTAGTCACACAGAAGTAAATGAAATACAGTCCTTCACATTTGTGAATGTTCTTCATATTGCCTTTATTTTGTACCATGACTACTGGTGTCTTATAAGTCTTTGAATTTTCTAAAAGCTGCAGTTAGCAACAAACTGTAGGCATAGGTAAGACTATGAGGATCAGAATAGTCTTTGATTTTCTTTTCCTGCTGTTCCTCCTGAAAAAGGAAGGAGGAGTGTCTGTTTGATAAACTGAATTTATGTAGAGGATTTCTAGGGTGCCGCAGTAAAGTTTGCTGTGTGTTCCTAAATGAACAGACAGAGCTCTGCGGGTTTGGTCATACTGTGGTGTCACAGGGGTAGATAAGCCAAACAAGGAAAAAAGGTGATGTTGGATAAGCTTTGTTAATATTGCTCTAGATTTAATTGCTTTATCTTTGAGTCCACTGTTGGATTTTATTCTCTTGTTGTCATTCACAAGATGATGGCAAGAGTCTTGCAAGTAGCTTGTGGTCCAAAGATCTGCTCAAAACTTAGGCTGAAGAGTTTTTTTTTCTGGAGGTGACAATGTAGCATTCGTGCTTCTTTTCTAAAAAAGATGGATACTTTTTAAAAATACAGAAGATGGAACACTTCATTAAAAACACATCAAACTTATAGGTATTATATTGCAAGAATTTGTTAATGTGTTTTTTCAGGTACTATAGCCCATAAGAATGTTCCTTGCAATTCTGAAGTGCATTACTGTTCATGGCACTTTTAAGAGTCAAACATACTAGCTACTTTCAATCAGGTTAATAATTTAGAGTGTCAGAAGGGTAGTGTACCTTCTCAGCATTTCCATTTGGTATTATTTTACTCCTTTAATAGCACTTTTTAGTTCCCAACGTTACCTCAATTAGCAGTACTGACAGATGCTAGTTCAGCATTTTACCTCTAGCCAGTAGGGCTTTCTTTAGAATAAATGTCAGTAATTTTATGTTGCTAATTTGAGGTGATATACCTACATGTAAAATTACATTTTAACTTTCTTGTTATACTTACAGTGAGAAATGGCAGCATAAAGAAATAAAGTGAATGTGCCTGAGAGATAGTTCAGGACTAGAAGGTTCGTTATGGAACTTTTATAGCTCATTTTGAAGTGTACTGCAGGTTTTGTTAACTCCTTCTTTCGCTATCTATCTATTTCCCCTGACATGCCTTCCCTTTTTTTTTTTTTTTTTTTTAAAAAAAAAAAAAAAGACATAAACCCCAAAAAACTGCTTATTTCTTTAGAGGCTTTGGGGAAGAAGTGGAGTTGGAATTTGGATTTTTAAAGATCTTTAAATGCTGTTAAATGTCGCTTTTTAATAACGATCATTGCTTGTTTAGTGAAAATAAGACCTTTGTTAGTACACTAAAAATTTCTGTCTGAAAAAATTCAATATAAGTGTTATGTAGGTACAATAAGGAAATGTGGTGTTTCCTAAAGTCAGGCTGTTATTGAGAAAGACCTTAAGAAAAAATGTCCCAGTTAATAGGAAGCAAGCAGAAGGAAAATATTTCTAAGAAGTATGCTGTTGATCAAGCACAATAGTCATTACAATGCTAATGGCTGGTGTCAGCAGATGCCATCAAGAAAAGTCTGTGCTTGGGCATTGTCCTCTAATTCACCATGCAGAATAGAGGGGAAATTGCATGAGAAGGCAGAGCTGCAGTTTAAGATTAAAAGAAACCACAGTATTAACTATTCCATAAATTACTTGGGATTGACTTTTAAAGAGGGTGTATTTTCACTTGTATAGTTATGCATTTCAGTCTTGAATAAGGTATTTTCTTTAGTAGTTCACATTATACTGCAGATTCTCTCAGTCAGTTACTAAATTACAATTTTATCTGTTTGGTGAAGAAAAATACCACACGTGCATGATAATAACTTCGTATGAAGCGGCAAATCTGGCCATACATACTGACCTGAAAGTAAGGCAGTAATTGCGAAGTAGGAGGAAGTAGATGCTTTCTACTGCAGCACAAAAGCCAGTATACTGATGAAAGAATTTACTTTTTCAGTATATTGTTATATCTGAATAGAAATTTCAAGGTGTAGAACTTAGATCTTTATAATAAATAGTACAGAATTGCTTAACATAGAATAATTTGTTTCTTGTTTTTGAAACACACGTTTAAAGTTATTCTGAAATGACATTATTTGTCGAGTTAATTGACACTTACTATGTCAATGCCTAGTTGTGAGTTTTTCTCTAGTCTTTGCTTTACTGTGTGGATATGTGTTGATTACTCTGAAGCGATTTCAGTGTTTCAATTTCTAAAATAAAAAAAAATAGCTTAGTGCACTGTCTAATCTTCAGTCATTCTGTACATGAGAAATCTTCTCTAAATTTAAAAAATGACTAATTTTTAATTGAGTTGTAGCTGCAAAAATAAACTTGGCTTAATTTTGAGTTGAACAAGAGTGTCATGTTCATGAAGGTTTGATTAAAAATAGCAATGGTATTTTTCAAAGAAATTTCAAAACATTATTAAAGCCTCTTTAACACTATAATAAATTTGTCAATAATTATTCACTATTCTGTCACGACTGATCTGAAAATTTTATAATACTAGCCTGAGTGCATCACCCTCTTCTCACACCCCCCTCCCCCCCTTGAATTTCATTTTTAATGGGGCTGGGGTGGGGCGCGCAGAGGCACAAACCAGACAAGTTAACATATACTACTAATAAAATAGAAAAATTTTCAGTTCGTATCACTAGTTGGTGTTCTGCTAAAGCTGAAATACACCACCACTTTTGGGTAGCATGAGTGGTACTACTGGTAGTTATCTAACGTAGAACGAAGTTACATGTGTCATTTTTAGTGAAAGGTCTGCATTTCTTTCAAAAAGTTAGAGACTTTTTTTTTTTTTCTTCCAAGCTAGCTACACAGATTTCTTTTTTTCTCTGCCTTGAACTTTTGGCCTCACCCTCAAGAATATGGGTGGTATATGTTTTAAAATTGATATATTAATGTTGAATTTTTATTGTTACCATTTCTGTTCGTGCACCTTTCAAATTCTTCATTTGTTTGTTTCTGAACTTTGGATGTATCGTAAAAATGTCACCATTGTGGCTGAACATTAAGCACCTTCCCATTTTGCTCTGGGCTGTTGAAATAAATTTGGACCAGGTGCTCTTCTCATAACAGAAGTCCTTGATGTGCCCTGATAGCGAGCGGGAGAGCGGAAGCTGTCAGCCTTCAGCTGGCTTGAAGAATGCAATTAGAGCAGTTTTAATACTGTTGAGGGACCCCATCCAGTCAAAGCTGTTTGAGTTAAGCCAAGTCTAGGATCCTAAACGTATACTTCAAGCATGTCTACTTTGTCTTTTTAGTTGGAGCGGATCTGTCATTCCCACACATCAAGTGAGGATGTGGGGTTTGGTTTTTTTTCTCATACTAGGAGAGATACTCCCATTCCTTCCCAACTCACAACTAACTTTATCTGTTAGCTTTGTCTTTATGGCATTGTTAATACTCATGGTTCAAAGCATTTATTGTCAAATTAAGGCTTAAAAAGCATTTTTAAATGTCAAAAGTGCTTATGCCTTTACATAAACCCTAGATTAGGTAAATTCATAAGCAGTTCATCACTTAAGTTTTCCAGATTTGGCTGGTGAAAAAAAAGTACATCAGTACAGATCAGAACACATCAAGAATGTAGACAAAAACCTAGAAAGCAGGCAGGACAACAATAAGGTACTATTTTTACTGAAGACTTCGCTCAAGTTACTTTCAGAACTGGGTGTGATTCATTGATACCAAAAGCAAAGTTTTGGAAAACTTGCAGACTAATCTTTTTTTTTTTTTTTTTTTTTTCCCCCTCCTTTGTTTAATTAGGATTTTCAAGTTTGCTTGTTGCTTCCTCCATTGCTTAATGTTAGGGTTGACTTCATTGGAATTAACGCTTCCCTGAGGGATACTCCTCAGCTGGATGTTTCATTTGTTTCCCTGATTTTTCTTTGTTGGTAAAGCTATGGCTCAGTTGCCTGTTTTGAGCCCCAAAGTTGGTTGCAAAGTAGATAACAAAAGTAAATAATGAAAAGAGTTTTTTGGTAAACCCTGTATATTAGGGATTTTTTTTTTTTTCATTGGTTGGGTTTCAGGGTGGACAGGATGGTCTTTTGCATAGTCTGACTTTGAAGGACTTCCTTAAAGAACAAAAAAATAACAACTATCTGCTCTGATGCCTCCCCAGGTAAATTATAGTTTTTCAGTTGAAGATGGGAAGCTAGTAGAAAGTGAACTTTGTATGTGTGGAATTATTAGGCCCAATTGTATTTTGCTATATCTTTGGTTAAATCAATGGCATTAGTGGCTTAATATTATTGTCTTATTATGAGTTATGATTCCTTAGTATGAAAACTCTTTAATTGTGTTTATAACTTACTGCATAAAGACATTTCCAAGGCTTGGTTCTCTACATCGTGAGTTGGAAAGGGAAGTACTTTGTGCTTTCTAAGTAGCTGTCACCTATTTCGGGAATTTTATATATGTATATGGAAACTAGAAAAAAGCCCAACTTACTGTCTACCTCTTACAAGGCTGAAAAGAGGAATTACAGACTGGTTGTCTTAATTTGTTTCTTCGGAAGATACTGGGACAAATCATTGAATAACAGAGAGAGTAACAGTGAAATGTGGTGTTTGTTCTTGGGTAATGTCTGCTTCTTCTCTGCAGGGAGCGTCTCTTCCTTCTCCCTTGTCTTGTCCGTGCTAAGCCTTTTTACACAGATCTGGCAGATGAACTTTTTATGAGAGCATCGTGGTGTACACAAACGTATGGTAAGAGGAAGGTCAAACTAGAAGGGAATTGTCTCCAAGCAAACAGTGATGGGCTGACTAGGTTCTGGAGATCTTGGTTCTGGACTGAATGCTCATTCTGAGCTTTTGTGTGCAGTGCTGCAGGTGGTGTAAGTTAGTACAGGGAGCAAATCAACAAACTCCTCTCTGTCATTAGTTCCTACTGCTGGTGACTAATTCTTGACTCTTTGCAGTGGTGTCTGGCCTTTTCGACCTCAGTCTGAAATACAGAGCAGAGTCTGTGTTTCACTGCTGTTAATGGTGCTGGAAAAGCCAGAGCTGAAATGGTTAAGTTCAGTTTTGAGTCAGCAAAAGAAGAGGGACAGCCAACCTTAGTCCCAGCTCCCAGAAGAAACCTCAGTGGGTCAGATCTGATGCTTTGTATGAATCAGAGAGAATTTTGTGTCCTTTTGACCTCCCCAAATGCATATTTGGACAAAAAGTGACCACCTGAATTAGCAGTAAGAAAGATTTGGGTGTGATGGAAATGGTTTGAGATGTATCTCTGTTTCTACAAGTTACTCAAGCAAATGCTAGGAATTATATAGCTGATCCTTCTGGCAGATGAGTGGGCTAGCTAACCAGCTGGGGTCCCCTCTCATCTTTTTTGGTCTCATCTTTTGGCCAGTTGTAACCAAGTTTGCCATTGGGATGAAGAGGTCAGAGAGGTGGTGTTCCTATTAAATCTGCTGGAGAAAGACTCATTTTATGTCTTCAGGTGATGGACGCTGACCTATTGCCTTACTTTGTCATCCAGTGTGATGGAGAGTTGAGGAGTGCTGTAAGCACAGGGAAGCGTTCAGGAAAAGTTAATGCTGTGTTAAATATCAAAGAATGGACTTCCCGAGCAGTGTTCCTCTTCTTACTGATCCTCTGGTGTTCATACGTGTTTTCATCTCAGTCAAAATATCTTCTGACACCGGACATGAGTTTGTGGGAATTTCTTGAGCCTTGCTGGAGCTTGTGAAGCATGGCTTGTTAGCTTTTCATTGCAAAGAGCCCATACTTTGCAAGAACTGTGTGTCAGGCTATACCACAGGATTGTCTTGAAACAGTACCGTGAGCCTAGCTTGAGCAAGACTCCAAGTGAAGTCAATAGCCCATTTTTAGGCAAGGCATTGTCTGGCACAGTGCCTAACAGGGAGCTGTAGTAGCTGGAGAATTGTTGAAGGCAGCACATTGCCCACAGGCACAGTGCCTAGATCGAAAAAGTGCTATCAATCTCCCATTAAAAAAAAAAAAGTTCCCTAAAGGAATTATTTTTTTAAAGTGTAGGAGTCAGTTTTTTTGTTTTTTTTTTAAAGACCAATATAATTTAAACAAATATTAAATTAAATAATTGGATGAATTTTAGACAAGGGTAGTATTAAATCTGTTTCGTTTCTGTGGAAGAAAAAAATTACTTTCTGCATTTGACTTGACTTCCTTCACTCCAGTAATTACTGAATATTTTAAATATGCAAGAGTGTGTCCCATCTGTAATTACAATTATTTGCCTTCCTGATGCATTGAGGATGGTGAAAGTAATGATCCTACTGCAAATTTAAAGCAGGTTCTGCTCATAAATTATTTTCCTTCTCTGTTGCAGATCTGTCCTTGCAAGCTGTCTGCTGTTTGAGCATATTTTTGTCATTACTTGCAAACACTTTAATCAGCCATAAGTGCTGTCATTATGGGTTAGAATATTTGCAGTGCAGGAGGAAAAAGAATTGCAGGAAAAATATTTGGGAGCAGCAGAGAAGTAGAAGTAGATTTGACATGTCAAGTTATCAGTGCTTCCATACTCCAAAGTGAATAAAGTGTTGGAGCTCTGCAGAGAAATATACTCAGATTCTGCTGCCATAACTCTTTCTCAGCAGAAGCTGTATAGCAGAGAGGTGGTTGCCAAACTGCTGCTTGTCTGATGCAGTGATGAGACGTTTTCCTGAGTGGCAGAAAGGAGGGTGTCAGAGGAGGCAGCACTCTGTGCCTTTTAGCAAGTTAATACAGGAAAGCAGAAAGTCACTTCCTTGCTGAATATGATATATGGCTTAGGGTGGTGGTTTGCCTAGTATCAGTCAGGAGATGATGAATGCTGGTACAGGGTTTTACTCTCGTACTAGGGATGGTTCCTGTCCAACACAGGTGCCTGCATGTGAAGTGCATGACTGTCCTCTCTAATCCCTTTGCTGAACTTGACAGCAGTTAATACAGTTTAAGCAGTAGCTATATTTTATGGAGGATGTATAGGAAATAGCTTATATAACATCCAACATTGCCTTTTCTGCAGTAGCAGATCTTACTGTACCTTATGCTTTGTGCACAACAGTTCTAGGTAATTCTGTGCTCCTGGTGTTGTACAGCTTGTCTGAACCATCTGCAGAAGTACAAGCACTAGTGATTTAGCATTTGCAGGGCAGCCAGACCTTGATGAAATGTGCAAGCCCATCTCCTTAATACTGCTGTGAGCTGTATCTCTGAAGCTGTAATATCTAATGTATTGACCTTCCTCCACACATACCTACACAATATTTGAACTGTAAGTTCAGTTTTATGATACTTGTACAAAAGATGGAAGTTATTGAAACACTAAAGATGGAAGTCCTCAGCCTGTATTTTATAAGGTTCCACATTTATGGTATACCATTTGTTCAGCATCCTCTATGTCCTCATGCCTAAGATGGCATTTGTGTTCCTGTAATTCTCTTAGTGGTGTCCTGAAAACACGGGGCTTCATTTACCTATGAATGAATGTGTGCATGCATGTGTAGATGTGTGTAAGTATATCTATATATCTTGTCTGTACATGTGTTCGTGTATATACACAAATGCAGTGTATGTGTGCATATATATACATATGTATCTACACACAGAGAATTTGCTACCGAGTCAAGAACTAGTATGATACTCAGTGTTTTATATCTACCTGTATGTATGGGGCACTGAGAGAGAGAATACAGCCCAAGTAGGATATAAGAATATGATCACAGGAGATCACACTAGAAGCCTTTCTGCTTGTTGACTGGATAAACAAGGAGCTTACTTTATTCATCAATGCAAGTTAAGTGGGACACAATGCCCATAGGCTTAATTTTCTGTCTTGAAAAGTAGAATAACCTCCTTCAGCTACGATATACTGTGCACAACAAAAAGAAATGAAGTCTGTCGCTGTGTTCAGCAAGCCTGGGTATATATAGACTGTGCCATTGCACATTGAAGGCATCTGCCGGTGTGCATAAGGGGTGAATTTGTGTGTAGGGTTTTTTCCCCATACTTCAGATAAAAAATAGTTGTGAACTTAGTAGCCACCTGAACATCAAATGAGTTTTCGGTTCCTGGATTTCAGGAGTAACCTCTTCAGAAACATCTTTAAATGGTATGAAGCCAAAACTCAGAGTTTTGATCTCTTGAAGCTCTTTGAGTCTTGAATTCATATAATTTAAACTGTGGAATCATGTCCTTTCCCTGGTAACAGTTGAAAATTCTCCTGATTTAAGCTGAACAAAGATTTATGCAATGTCTGTCAATGACTGTTCACTCTTACAGTAAGTGAACAGTCATTGATTTTTTTTGTTGTTTATTTACTGTTCAAAAGAAGGCAAGAATAAAAAAATCACAACCTTCTTGTAGAATAGTTGTAAATGAGATTTTTCTATAAGAACAGGTAACAAAGTCTGTAGTTACCTTTGGCTTAGCTGTTGCTGTTACTTTGAGATGTGGTTTTACCACAAGAGTAGTTTGATCAGCTATCAAAATAAAGTTGTATAAATCAGAAGACCAGTAATATAATTCTTATCGGTGGTAAACCAATAAGAGAATTGAATTAGGTGAATAATAATAAATAGGTAATAAAAATAAGATCAGTACAAGAAACAAAACAAATCGCTAAATGCAGCAGCAGTAGCTTTTAGTAGACTGTTAAAACATGAAGCTGTTGTTCTTATTCTGTTACTTAAAATTAGTAGATGCAGGAGTTCCGTGGGGAAATACTGCTGTCAGTGTTACTCTTATGAAAAACGGATAGGTGGTTATTATGCTTTACAATCTACAGATTAAGGGTTGTTGTGCCTTTTTTTTTTTTTTTAACAGGGTCTACTCTACAGTGAGTATTTTTAGTTTTAACTTAAGGAAAGATAAGTCTTTCAAATTCTGGATTGATTGTATGTTCTTGCATGCAACCTTTTCATGTTCACCAGCCTCAGGGGAAGTTTATGCTCGTGTATTCATGAAGAGACGTTCCCTCAGTCATATTGACCCTTTGAGACCAATGTGGACTTCAAAACATCGGGGAGTGTCTATGCTTTTGTGCACATACCTGACTGCAAATACTAATCTTCGTGGTAGGAAAAGTTCCTATTGGAACATGTATAGATCCTTCAGTGTGGCTTACTAAGGTCCCTCAAGAATTAACATTTAGAGAGTTTCAATGTTTATCGTCTTTTCTTGTTGTGTTAAGAGAGCAAAGGCTTATGGTGTGTACTTCTGCCACACAGAATCATAGAATCATTAAGGTTGGAAAAGACCTCAAGGATCATCAAGTCCAACCATCAACCCACACCACCTAACTCACTAAACCATGTCCCTAAGCACCACATCTACACGTTTCTTGAACACCTTCAGGGATGGTGACTCTACCACTTCCCTGGGCAGCCTCTTCCAATGCCTGATCACTCTTTCAGTGAAGAAACTTTTTCTACTATCTAGCCTAAACCTCCTCTGGCACAACTTGAGGCCATTTCTTCTTGTCCTGCCTCTTGTTACTTTAGAGAAGAGGCCAACACCCACCTCACTACAACCTCCTTTCAGGTAGTTGTGGAGAGTGATAAGGTCTCCCATCAGCCTCCTCTTCTCTAGACTAAACAACCCCAGCTCCCTCAGCCGCTCCTTATAAGACCTGTGCTCCAGACCCTTCACCAGCTTCGTTGCCCTTCTCTGGACCTGTTCCAGCACCTCAATGTCCTTCTTGTGGTGAGGGGCCCAAAACTGAACACAGGATTCAAGGTGCAGCCTCACCAGTGCCGAGTACAGGGCACAGTCACTCCCCTAGTCCTGTTGGCCACGCTATTGCTGATGCAGGCCAGG
>NW_010147274.1:0-392 GCF_000699245.1 Pterocles gutturalis | reverse complement strand
TGAGCAGCAGCACAGGGGTCACTAGCTGGACCCGGAGCCCCATTGTCTTGCCGCAGCACCTAGAGGCAGGGGCATGAGACCCCCTGTGCGACCCACCCCCATGCTGGTGGCACTGAGCCAGGGTTCACTGGTGAGATGCCTGACTCACCCCATTGCCTGACCCCCCTCCATCCCCTTTTTTATAAGCCCTATAGGACCTTCGTTCCGGCTAGGAGCGCCGTGTTGACATTTCCCACGTGCCCACGGTGATGGCCGTGGTGCAGGGAGCAGTTGCCCACCACACCCTTCCTCGCCCAGGCAGGGCCCTGGTATTTAGCAGGTGCCCGCCGCCCCAGGAGAGCTGTGCTGAGTGGGGGTGCTGCTGGTGTCAGTGCTCTTAGAGGGGGCTGCCA
>NW_010147273.1:381-1290 GCF_000699245.1 Pterocles gutturalis | reverse complement strand
GGCGGCGCGGCCGGGCCGGCTTCGGGGTCCCACCGGGTCACAGCAGTGGGGCTGCACCACAGAGCGAGCTGCCATCCTGCTCCCGCTCCCATCTCACCAGTTCTTTCCACTCCAGCCAAGAAGCTGCCAAAGAGCGAGCCCCAGAGCACGAGTGGCGCGGCCGGCCGGAGCCGAGGCGTGGACCTGCACGAGCAGAGCCAGCAGAACAAGAGCCAGTGTTGTAGCAACTAAAGGGCGGCCGCCGCCAGCGCCTGCGCGAGAGGAAGAGCTGAGATATAACCTCCATCCCCGTCCACCACACCTCACCTCCATAATGGCACACCGAGAAACCCGTCTGAACCAAAACCCTCCCGAGAGCTCCCTCTAACTGCACTTTTTAATGCTGAAACCCACCACCAGACACCCGTTACAGCATCCCAATGGCCGTGGAACGAGATCAGCCGGGGACTTAACTTCCAAAACAAACAAACTCTTCTTCACTTTGTATTATAGGTGCAAATAGCGACCTAATGTTCTAATTTCTCCTTCATCTTCCTCCCTCTCCCACCTCCCTCTCTGCTCAATCTGGGTTCCCGTTCACATCTCTCCTTCCACCCTCCCCGAAGAGCTGGGGCGCGGAGAGACCTGAGGAGGCGGCAGCATCGGCCTCGGAGGTGCACGTTGTGGCGAACCAGCTGGAACCAGAGACCCCCAGAAGACATGGGATTTTTCCAAGGGGGTCTGTCATGGATTTTTTTTAAAATTTTTTTTTCTTTTTCCCCCCTCCTGTTTCCTCTGTTTGGCTGTCGGGGGGGGGGGAGGGAAGCTGCAGTGTCCTTAATTTTTTCCTAGGTGGCCTTATTTGTTTTTTTTTTCTGGAGGATTGGAAGTGCCTGGGGACTTTTTTATAGGGGGGAGAGGGGAAACGGG
>NW_010147273.1:0-216 GCF_000699245.1 Pterocles gutturalis | reverse complement strand
GTCTCCAGTTTGCACTTTAGTCGTGGAATCGTCCCACTCCAATGCCGTGGTTTTTCTCCGTCGGGTTGTATTGGGGGGGAGGGAGGCACAGTCCTGGTTTCGGTTTGTTTCTGCTCTCCCTGAGGAGCTTCCTTGGCTGGAGAAATCCTCGGTCGCAGCGTGGCCGTGCTGGGGAGAGTCAGGATGTTCCCAGGTGCCGTCGGTCAGTTGTGGTGG
>NW_010147272.1:0-12692 GCF_000699245.1 Pterocles gutturalis | reverse complement strand
TGTGAAAAAAATGTACTTAAAATCTAAACATGCACATTATGCTTTCTGTTCTGTGTAGGCTAAACCGTACAAAAATGATCCAGAGATTCTAGCAATGACGAATTTAGTAAGGTAAGATTTTATTTTTTCTGGAGAAGAGAACAAATAATAAAATGATGTAATGTCCAAACCAGAAATGGAATATTTTTAGAGGTGGCTTTTCGGTGCACAACTAACACAGCTATTCATAAATATGGGCAAATATTTGTAGACAGTTTTTCTTAAGCAACTTCTATTTACTATGACATACCAAGGTATCTATATTATACCAGGTAGGGGTACAGAAGCATGCTGTTATCTTCTGCTGTGGTGAATTTCTTCTACAATGGCAAAAACCTAATTTCTTCCCTTAAAGAAAGTTGTCCCACCTTGTACTGCAACTGGTCTTTAGGGTTTGGCTGACATTATATGAGAGACTGAGATGCCTGGCATCTCATGCCAAAGGCAGTAGAATAATTGGATGCATGGATATGTCATGATTACTAAAGCAGTTTCATATTTTAAGAATATGAAAGTGAACTCTCAAGTGATCTCCCCTATTCTTCAAACACGTGAAAATCGAAAGAACGCTTCATTACCTCTTAGAGGCAGCTGTGATGTGAGAACTTTTAGGGTATTAAGATTATCACGCAAAATAAATTGAATGGAGGCAGTTTTTGTGTACTGTGCTACGTAGCTACCCTGTTCCATCCCCTCTATGCTGCCTTTGCTTTATCAAGTGAAAAAAAAGGAACAGTGCGTAGGAAAACTTTTCCCACCTTTTCATTATGGAAGAAGCAATGGATGCTCATATTTTGAAATACAGTTGATCTCATGTTGGAACAAACCTTGCTCAGATACTGCGATGGTGCTGCACCACTGTACACATACAAATTGTTTCTGAAAGTGAGGATGTTCATTTGTTATTGACATATTGATGAATAAATGATTAGGCAGTTTATTAAGGGGCTATTTCCAATAATTCCACTTTAGACATGTCTTTTCTACTTCATTGTCATAGTTTCATGTGAATTTGAGGCAGAAGGAACTCCAGATGGCCTTACCCAATCTGATTTTATTCATATTCCTAATTTATATCTTTTATCTTGACATTTGAGTATAACTGCTTCTTTAAAATTAATAATGCAATTAAAGCAGTGTAGATAAGAAATATGGAGAAGATAAAATCAACTCCAAATATTACAATTATGTTTTTAATTCTTTCTATACTCTATATTGGGAACTTGAATGTTTTACATACAGTAAAAAGAGACTTCTAGAATAAACAATAAAAGAAAGTCTTAGGAGTCTGTTTAACTTTTAAAAATAATAATTCAGTCTCTTGTATTTTCTGCAGTGCCTATCAGAATAATGACATCACTGAATTTGAGAAGATTCTGAAAACAAATCACAGCAACATCATGGACGATCCCTTCATAAGGGAGCACATTGAAGGTATTTTTGTAGGCTATCTTAATCCTTTTTTTTTTCCCCACTTGGTACGCTGCTTTTTTTTTTTCTTCCCTATGGTTTATTTTTCTTCTTGGCAGAATGAGAGTTCTTTGTAATTATCTCTGAATGATTCCTTTACTGTTTCCAAGTTCTTTAGAAGCTGGTCAAGGCTAACATGTACCCAGGCATGTAGAATGACTGCAAAGAATTGAAGGAATGATGAAGAAAGTTCTAGCAAGAGTGGATATTCTAAGATAATCTCTACAGTAGTGTTAAGGCACTGAATATTTTTTCCACTGGAAGGATTAAATGAGGGCAACCCTTACTTCTAAAGGTCGTTTGTGTCAGTCTCAACAGTTAGATGTTTGCTAGTTCATAAGGTTAATTTTCTGCTTCAGATTAAAGGCAAAATATATAGACAACGTAATGAAGGTTGCGTTAATAAATGTGTAGTAATAAAATATGTAACAAGATACAGAATTCTAATGTATAGGGTGAAAACAATGTTTGGATTTATAGTACCTGTACTTAATAAAACCAGGGAACACACTAACACCTGCCCATCCCTTCCATTAGCATGACAAAGTAAAGTTACCCCCTGCATTTGTCTGGTAGCTGAGAATTTAGAAATCTCTTCACTTGAATATAGCATCCAGTTTTTCACGTAACTACTGTTTTCATCGAGAGTAGGGCTTACTGTGGCAATGCAAGACCATTTAGCTGGATAGTTAAATGAAAGAAGAGGGTTAAATCCAGAGACCTGGTTTTCTTACACTTCTTGTTTGTAAAAGAGAACATGGCAAACAGCAGGGGAAACTAAATATAACCCCTCTACTGCTGTTACATGTCGACTGCTGGTAAGCTTCAAAGTCTTGTAGGGAGACGGTAAGATTAGAGAGATGGATCTTTAAGGAAGAAAGTATGACAGAACTGGAAAGCAATAGAAGGAGGACAGTTGAATCAAAGGATTGAAGAGAATTTGAGTGTCACCCCTTATGTGATAATACTCTGCTAGTGATATCCGGGGGAAAAGACGACATTGTTTTTCACTCTGTATTGTTACAGAATGTCTGTTCATGGTTATGATGTTTGCATATCTTGCCTCATTGTTTTAATAGCCTTAGTTGTATTGAGATACATAATCAGGTCTCTAGTATTATTTTGCATTACGTAAACAGTCCTTGTGTAACTAGCAGGTAAAAATGGATCTCTTTCTGTTCATTTGCCGTTGTAATTCATGCTTTCATTTTATCCTAATTTTCTTTAATAATGTATAAATTTCTATAACAATGGCTGTGCTATCTTATCTAAGCAAAATCTGCCACTTCATGCAGACTCTGTTTTATACTTCTTCAGTTCCTCCTCATAATTACACCATTAGGCCCCGATCCTTTGACTTTTACAATGTGAATATTCCCCATGAAGTTACATGCCTGCACACTGAAGTTTCAGAGCCTTAAGAATACCTCTTTTCACCTTTGTACAAGGCAGGCATTCTAGCCATAGATTAGAGGGGCAAACATAGCATGCAATAATCTGTGTGATTTATCCGATACTTTGAGTAATTTAATTTTTCACCAGGGAATGCATTGCTCCATGTTTAAACAGTTCTCAACTCTATCTGTCCACTTCAGAATTGTGTATTGCTTGGATCCCTGCAAAAGGAGAGTCCCTTTATTTTGCTGTGCTTCCCCACCTCACTGAATTACTACCTTAAAAGATCATGGTATTTAGGATGTCTTTCTTTATGGAGCTGTATTGCATCTTTATTTCAGTACTGTTGGTTTTACAGTATTTATTTTTTCTCTCTTACAGAGCTTTTGCGAAACATCAGAACACAAGTGCTTATAAAATTAATTAAGCCTTACACGAGAATACATATTCCTTTTATTTCTAAGGTATGTGTCAGTGGAGCCTTGCATTTGCTTAAATAAATGATTAATTGTGAATAAAAGCTCCTAAATAAGTACAGTGCTTCCAGAAATAGAACATTTAAAATATAATCTAAACCATGAAGTAGTACTGATGTACTGCTGGCAGCTTTTCAGTGCGAGAATGCAAATTTCAAGTGTCGTCCCAATGCTTTTTATAATATGTACTACGATATACTTACAAAATATTCAATTACCATATTCTTCTGGGTGTAGAAAAACATAAAAAGTTAAATCTGTATAATTCAAAATCTAATTATGAATGTAAATTTTATGAACATAAAAATCCAAATTTTAATTCCTCTTGTTCAAAAGATACCTTAAAGTGTCTGTACTGTAAGAGTTACAGAACTGTGGTAATAGAACAAACAGGCTAGAGTACCAGAATCACTGATTTTATTCCCTAATCTGGAAAGATCAACATCAAAAACCAGTGACAACAGATTACTATTTCCATCTCCTGTGAGTCTGTGATTTTTCTTGCAAAAATTCACAGCATTCCAAAATACATCATGAAGTATTAGAGATGTCCATTTGTTTGCTTATATTCTCTTTAGAACTCAGTATGCTCTTTTTTTAAGCTAGCCGTAAAATTTTTAGAACTTGCTTGTACCAGAAGTTGCTGTTAGCCGTCTAAATGGTTTTGAGTACAGACCTGTTCTTTTCTGATAAATAGTGTCTCATTTTATTTCCGGGGATGGGGGGAGGGGAGGGAGGGGGCGGTGTTGGGGTTTTTTTCTATTTTTTCAGTAAGTAAGTAAAGGAACTAATTTCTGGCCTTCCAAAAATTTAGCTTTAGCCTCTTAGCCTTTTCTGAGAAGTTACTGATCTCATGATCATTGGCCATATATACTTTAGGTGGAGTTATCTTGCTTGACAGATCATCATTGAATTGATAGTTTTGAACAGTAAGAAACAGAAATGAAACCACATTCTGTATATGAAAATAAAGATTGGAAGGATTTAATGTTGCACAACAAAGTAGCACCATAATAAGTTTTCTTTTTCTTTTAGGAGTTAAACATAGATGTAGCTGATGTGGAAAGCTTGCTTGTGCAGTGCATATTGGATAAGTACGTACTTTGTTCTTGATTATGGATCTTTGATTACTTTAAAATAATAAAAATACAGAAGAAGCAACAAAACAATAGTTTTGTGCGTTGTGACAATACTAGTTGATTCTAGAACCAAAAGGTAACGATGCTGACTTTGTTTGGCCTATGAGCATTAACGTATATTTGTAAGACATGAGCCAGGAAAATTATAGAGAGAGACTGAGTGGCATGTTTTTACTTTACTTATGAATTATGTAATAAATTGCTTGAATTATTATGAAATTATGAAAATTATTATTCTTAGTAATTGCTGCTTATACCTATGTATATTTTTGAGTACATTTTCAAGTTGACAAGTTAGTACCCTGCTCTCCTTGACTGGAAAAACTTAACTACAGTTTGTAAAATCTTTTTTTTTGAGAGTAACTTGTTATATCTGCTAGGAAAATATAATCCATGCATGGGTTTGTATTTTAATTTCTTTTTACATAAATCTCCATATTTCATGATTCCTTGCCTTTCAAGAACTGTTTACCTCATATTGCTTCAGACTCTGTATGTGGGTCATAGTTAGGCAGGTAATACATGCATTGCCCAATGAACTATTTCATTTGATTTCCAATCATGATGACAACTAAATAGGCAGTACTACCCAGGACAATAGATTATAAAAGTGCTGAATTCTGAAATGGACTTTGTGTCTCTCTTGTATAAGAAGACCTCTTATTTTACCTCTGATTTATTGTTAGCTCCTATTTCCATGTGCATTAGTGATTTATAGTTATTTATGTATTTACTTCTAGCACTATACATGGCCGAATTGATCAAGTCAACCAGCTCCTAGAACTGGATCATCAGAAGAGAGGTGGTGCACGGTATACTGCATTAGATAAATGGACCAACCAACTAAATTCTCTCAACCAGGCTGTAGTCAGCAAGCTGGCCTAACAGAAAACAAGCTTTTACAAACGTACTTAAGGCAACAGTGCAGTGATGTAAACATTAAAAGAACTGGGAATGGCAAAACTACTGTCGGTTGGTGTGCCCTGAAATTATTGGAATTATGGCAGAAGTGCTTTTTTGATCAGCTGGTTTGTGTTTTGCTGCTGCATTTATCCCAAGAAAAAAAAAACAGCTTTAATCTCCAGAAGAAAACCAAAATGCCACGGGATTTATGCTGTATTGACATCTTGCCCGAAACGTACAACATCCTAGTAATTTGTCAAAGGGCAATTAATGACCAGAGAGAAGATTTTTGTCATTATTTTAAATACAATGACACGTTACTGTTGGTTAAATTTAAATATGTTTTACCTGCAGAAATTCTCTCACAGAAATAACCTGCAATAACTTGAAATGCATACCCTTTTGAACACTTCCTTTTCTCATGTATAAATTGAAATGTTTGCTGCATTTTGCAAAATGTCAGTTCTCCAAAAATGTGTCCGTATATTTCTGTACCTGCAGTGTAGTAAAGGTTTAGAAGAAACCCCATAATTATAGTGGCATACTGTCACTTAGGTTTCAAGCAGCAAAATAAACAGTGCAGTTCAGAAATTGTACAGTTTGTTTCTTGATGTGCTTTCATTATACTTGATTTTTACTTTTGTTATTTTTAAAAGAAAATAGGTATTACTTCATCCTCACCACACTTACGAAGGACAATATGGAGATTTTAAGTGTAAACTTTGGTATGTGTGCTGTTGATTTTTCTTTTTTCATTTAACATTGTAAAATGTAAATACTAAAGAGCTTAAAAGCTGACATTTAGCAGTCTTGCTAACTGACTTTTATCTTGCAAGATACCAAACTATTATTAGTCCTCTCTAGTTGATGTTGGTGGGTATTTGGCATTTCTCAGGAATATGCTCAGGTTTTATTTTGGTACTTCAAGAATGCAGGTTTGCCAGGCAGTACCCGGGGAACAGAAATGCAGACCCTGCTTGTTATGTCTCTGTGCCTAGTCTGTGGTCTTTTTGACTGAATTCAGTGTATATAAAAAGACACTGTGTGTACAGAGTGGGGACCAAGTACAGTGACTTCAGTAATAATGGAATCTGTTCTGTCCCAAATGTTTGATTGTATTGTAGTCCCTTCAGAGCTGCTATTCAAGTCCTGCAGTCCTACCACATAGTAGGCACATGCTTTTCATATCCTAAGATTTTAGGATCATCAGATCCATTTAAAACGTAGCTGCAGTGTTGACCACAGCAACTTTTTTTCCTTGCAGCAGCTTGTCTGGAGCTGGCAGAAAAATTCTTTTGCAGGTCTTGGAAATATAGAAGAAATTTTGTAGGGTCACTTCTTCCATAACTGCAAGTACTACAATTTAAACCTGAGGGTATGGTGTAATGGGGCACAAAGCAGTGCCACACACAGTCATTGTTATAGTAGGTGGAAAAATATGTCTGTACAGAAATTAACACCATCCCAAAAATAATGAAAAAGCCTAATAAATGACACATGTCCATCACATATGTGTAAGACAGCATGGTAAACTCAATGTTCTAGGGCAGGATTGAAATTGGTAACAGTGTATAATTAAATAGGATAAAATTAACTTTCATCTGAAGGACAGTTATGTCTCAGAAAATTATTTTTCTCTGCAGTTGTCAAACCAAGTGATTTTTTTTTTCCCTAGTGTTTGCACAGTAAAACTTAATGTGTTGCATGAGTAGCATCATGCTGAACCTTGGGTGAGTATTTCTCCTTCACTGATGCATAGTTACCAACAGGTGTTTCTAATTTATCCATTTACTTAAAACAACAGCAAAATATGAATAGATATTGAACTTAGTTTTTAAGCAATGTATTTTTTCTTCATAGATCTGTAAACATTTACTAAAGCACATTGTTTGTGTTTTGTTTCTTACAGTGCTGTGATGTATAACACAGTTTTTACTTTGAAAACTCCACTAAGATCTGGTGATGTGAAATTGAACTTAACGATACTGCCCAGTAACTGGGACCCTTATCTACAGATCCAGAGACTTTAATATGGATAGTTAATCTTGCAAAGTCCTTCTTCCCATGGGGACAGGGGACTGTGACAGCTATTTTAGCATGTTTCCTTTCGCTGCCATTTCCTGCCACCTGTGCTGTGGGAAGGCACACCTACTCTCTTCTAAAGGAGGGAAAAAAGAAACTCGGTATCGCTTAAAAAAGTCTTTCTGACTTTCTCTCGTAACTGATGTTAAGCTTTCCCATCCCAGCTATGTCTGTTGGGGAGGCGTATTTGAATTTTTCAAGAAGGAGATGGGAATGCTGGAGTAGATCTTGTCCTATCCAGCTAGTCCCCTTGCCCCTTGTTTTATCTTTTTGTTGTGAAGGACTAATTGTAATAGGATTAGTCCAACCAGGGAAGGACTATCAGTTTGAATAGCGAGGGCTAGCAATGGGATTTTAGACTGAAAAAGTGTGAGTCTACCTCTAATAAATTGTGTGTTTTGGCATAGTTTAGTTCACTCATGCACTCATGCATACAGTGCCTTAGCATCTGTGCTCTAGGCACATAACAAAGATTTATATAATCCCTAAGGGATTCTACCCCTTTTCTGAGTTCTCATAATTCTTAACCTGGAAGATGAGAATTGTCTGTGGGGAAATAGAGGTGAGCTGTGTTGTCATACAACTGCAGCAGAAATTGCTAATAGTTGCTATAGACCTGGCTCTGGTGTCGTTTCTACCTCCTCAGGAAAAGCAAACAAGCAGTCAAAGGAAGAAGGTGAATGTGATTTTTTTTTTTTTTAAATAACATTATTGCACTGCAGGTTGTTTGAGAAATGCTAAGCAGCCTCACTGCATTCGCCAGTCTCGGTTCCAATCATTAAATTTCTGCAATTGTCATTAATTGTCAGAGCCACGCTTTTCATAACTTCTTGGATGTCTTTATACACCTTTTGTTGCTGTTGGGTACAAGACAAACTGGAACCTTAGCTAGTACCAATAATACTGTTTGCAAAAGAACATTTTAATGGCTGTTGTAATCTTATGTGAGATTACAATAGTGATTAAGCTGTGTATATATAAATCCGTCTTTTAAGTTGCTGGCAGCTTATGCATTAAAACTGAACATCATGCAAATAAAATCTGGGATGATGTGGGTGCTATGTGTGCATGCATTTTAGATTTTTTTTTAAATTATTATTTATTAAACATACTTCGGAGGAATGCATTCTTTACTCATGTCAAAGTCCTCCTCTAATGGATTGGATCTGAAAACATGATGTACTAAGGATTTAATTTTCCTTTAATTTTAAATAGGCTTAGAAATATATTTTAAAAAAACTGAACAAACAAAAAAAAACACAAACAGAAAAAAGGCAAGGCAGCTGAAATGCACCTGACAGAGAAATATAATGAAGGTATTTGAATTGTAGTCTGTAAATAAACACTGTGATTTTTGTAATTACTCAGACGTTGTCAGCTGTAAAAGATTATGTCTGTATTTGAAGATTGTATTTTCACATTTAATTTTTTTTTTTTGAGAGGTGGTGAATTAATTTAATTGAGCAGGAACTGTGTATGTATGGATTAAGAGTAAAATGACTCTGGACAGTACCCCCTGCCTTCTCGAAAATACAGCAGTTATTTGAACTAAATTTCCATATATAGATGTTAATACTGACTTTAAAAATAAAAGTTTAGCTGTTATTATTTTCAAAATGCTAAAAATATGTTTTAGAACCAGATCAGAGAATAAGATAAAATCCTGTGTTGCAGTTAGTCACAATTGTGTTAAGATACTGACAGAAAGGATTATCAGCACCTTAGATGCTTCTAAATCTGTGGAAAGGTAGATTGCAAACTGCAACTGTGTTATAATATTTGCATGTTCAGCACTAAATTTTAGATGTAATAACTGTAAGCATTACAGCAAGAGTAAAGGCTAATCCCTTTCTGGCTGTATTACAGAGAGCTGTAAGGCAGGATCTGCCCTGGTTGGCTCTACTGCCTCTTTGCAGCTGCTGTCAGTGGGAGTGCTGGGCTCACTCTGGCTGCTGCCAGGTAGCAGTCGCATGTTGCTGTCACAATCGTGACTCTCAGATTCATGGACTGGTTCCCAGCTCACCTTCCCACTTGGGTTGCAGTATGTTCCCTGTTGCGCCTGCCCTTAGCTGCTTGTGCAGGATGCTACATGTTGGATCTCCCCACATCAGATACAAATGTTTGTTTGCCAAGACATACTTTGCTTTCTGTACTTGGCTTTTTCTTTTATGCAGAAGATTTTAGTCCCAGTCCAGTGAAGCTGTCATTTTCGAGTCAGCTTTACTCTTGCCGCCTCTTCCTCTTGCTCACCGCGGCAGGCTCCAACCCCATTAGTGCTGTTGCAGTCCACGTTCAGGCGGTGCTGCCATGGAGCTCCGTCTCTGCCTGCTTAGACCTCGGGAGTGGAGGGGAGTGTTACTGAGCGACCCTTGTATCATACTTCCAGCCCGTGCGATTGAGCTCACACGTATAAGAAGCTGCAGTAGTTTCAATGAGATGTGCTTAATCACATCCTTACAGGTTTTGTAGGGCTGTTTACCTACTAGATGTAAATAGAGCCTAGGTAAGTAGAGAGCATGAGCAGCCACACATATGCTGTTAGATTTGCTTGCAAGCCTGTGATTTTAATTCTTAATACAGCCAGTACCAAGTGCCTTTCCATATTGCTGAGATATTTTGGCTTAGACTCCAGTTTTTATTTTTGTGCCAACCTAGATTTTTGTCTTCATTTGGTCTATGTCCCCCACTGTATTCATGAAGGGTATCTATACTATTCAGCAGATGTAGCAATAAACCCAACAACTTATTAGCAAAATTGTAGTCAGCACCTGCTAGCTTCAAACATCATTTTTGCTTTCCAGCCATTCACTTATTTACTGCATGTTGCAATAAAAAAGTAGCAAGAATTGTTTACAAACTGCCAGATTTGAGAACTGGACCCTTAGGACCGAATATTCAAAACCAGCTACTGCAATTGCCAGTGTGTTTAACTGAACAGGGTTTTAAATTTTATTTTTAATGGCTTCCTTAAGGACTATAACACTGTTGAGTTCTCTTACACAACACTCAGATCAAGATGACGATGACGTAACCAGATACCCTGGCATAGTTGTGATAGCTGTGGACAGAGAATCTAATATAACTGGTTCTGAATGCTTTGGTATGTTTTTCTTTTTGGTGATAATATAGAGTTAAATTTTATGGGAGACTTGAGTTCTTTCACCCGAGTGGCCACTCAGGTCACCCAGCATGACTTTCTGTATTATGTACATTGTATAGATTTATGTAGATCTGATGTCTATTTAATCACTGCCCAATTTAGATCTTAGAATTTCTTGTTATTGTTGTTTAAGTATGCATAACAGCCCTTTCAAGTGTGACCTTTCTGTTGGTATGTATCTTGGGAACAAAAGAAGGATTTGATAATCAACAGCCTTGCCATAATGAGTCATTATTTTTAAAAAATACAGCAACTATCTTAAGCAAATGTCGTAATATATATTCCACGGTCAGCACCAATTTGGACAAATTAAGCTGCATTCCACACTAAAATGCTGGTGTGCTAATACAAGACAACAATTGTTCTAGTTGTTTCAGTGGGCTCTTTTCA
This sequence comes from Pterocles gutturalis, assembly GCF_000699245.1. Taxonomy (NCBI): domain Eukaryota; kingdom Metazoa; phylum Chordata; class Aves; order Pterocliformes; family Pteroclidae; genus Pterocles; species Pterocles gutturalis. Next base: position 1,638 of record NW_010147272.1, on the reverse strand, counting down.
CTGTTTTCTGTCCAGTCAGGCAAGTTCTCCCACATTACTTGAGAGATGAAAAGTGACTAGGTTTTAAATAAGTCAACCTCATTTTACACAAATAAGCAAAACACATTCAACTATTGGGAATAAAATACATTTCACTCAGTAGAGATTTGGTTGATTCATGGAGATTAGGTGGCTTATTTTGTTTCATAATTATTTATCTGTAGATTTACATCTCATATTTAAACTCATTGATGACTGATGAAATGTTCTTCCATTGCATCAGCTGAAAGCTCGCTATAACCAGCTTAATCCCCAGTTTTACTTTCGTGACTTCTGGTGTTGAAATAACAACTGTCATAGTGTAAAGGCCCCTGGGAACATAACATCATAACCTCACATTAGTCTGTTACTACCTTAAAATGGCTTCCTAGGGTTATGAACACTTGTGTTAGTTCTGTTGACGATTTAATCTTTTCATGAGAAGTGCTGGCATACAGAAGTGCACATAAAGTGTACAACTGCTGCAGCTTCTCCAGTTAAGATGACGTTTCTGTATCAATTAGGGTGCTGCAGCAGCCCTCCTGTTCTCTTTGGTTGCAGTAAAACACTGTCCTGACTGAAGTTAACAGAAATCCTATAGATAAATTTAATTGGGATTACAACTTCACCCTCCCCTTTCCCATATGATCCATGGGACCTATGATTTTGTTGGCTGCAACCCCATGAAAACTTAAGTCATAGAACGTAAGTACTGTTGCAGACATCTAGGCAAAAGTTACACTTAGATGGTGATTCTGCTGATGTGGACGGAATAGCACAGAAGGCAGTGACAGTCTGCACTACTTCTATGTTCGTGTCATCTGTTCGCAAGATGAGACTTGCTGTGCAGTGTAATAGCCATCTTCATAATACCATATGTTACACATGAAGTTTCAATGGTGAAGAGCAACTCCTAAAAAAATATTGAGGGATTACATGGATTAATCCAAGAAATAAAATTTTTATAACGCAGCACAAATTGTTACACAGCATAATGAACATACATCTGGAAAAATTAAATAAAGGTTACATCTCGCAAGCTCTAGCAAGATAGCTCTGTAGAGACGTTTTTGCTAATTTAATCTCTGTCATAAATTCAGATATAGGCTCGCTTACTTTTTCCCTTAACTCGGCCATTTATTCCTCACAAGAACCTCTATCAAGCAGAAACCTGCTTCTTGTATTAATACATTTTATAAATATATTTTACGTGGAAGTGCTGAAGGGTCTGCTCCAGAATATCCTTTGCATTTTTCTTTTACAAAGGTACGTTGTCTAATTCTACTTTTTTTTTTTTTCCCTTGCCATGATTTAGGAATGTTGATAAAATGTTATCAACCAAGTTGTAAATCAATCCTGATCGATGTAAACCCCAGGTAGCGGACATACCGGTTACTGACGTGTAGGAGGTGAGCTGCTGGCCGACAGCCGCGGCCCCTGCGCCCCTCCGGCGGACAGCCAGCCTCAGGGCCGGCACCGTCTCACGGACTTCCCTGGCAGTACGATAATTAAACATGAGTTAAAACCAGGGTCAGCAAAATAATTAAAAGAAACATCCCCCAATCTGTGCTGAAACCCACGGCTCGGAGTTTCCCCCTGTAAGGGCAGCGCCCGGCCGAA
>NW_010147271.1:0-35419 GCF_000699245.1 Pterocles gutturalis | reverse complement strand
CCCGCGCTTGTTCTCCTCCTTCTGCCGGGGAAGTGGAGCAACTCCACCCCGCATGCTAAAATAAATAAATAAAAGGAAAATAAACCCACAAACCCGAGCTCCGCAGGAGCCGCGCGGCAGAAGCGAAGCCCCTGAGAGGGTTAAAAACACCTCGCTAAATAATTCAAGTGACCTGAGATGCCTTTCTCTTGGGAAGAGAAGGAGGGAGGTGGGGGGGAAAAAAAAAAAGAGAGGAGCGAGGGGCTGTGTGGAGTCGGCAGGCAGAGCTGGGATGCACCTATCAAAGATGTAACAGCTCAAAGCCACGGGCTTTGTATAATTATTTTTTTTTTAATTACAGCTTAGGCAATTACTTCACATCCAATAAGTAGCAGCTCAGAGCGTAAGCCCTCGGCTACAGGGCAAGCAGCTGTGACCCCGAGAGACCACGGCCCTCAGCACCTGCAGCCCAGGCTGCCTCACGGCGAGACCTCTGGGGAAGGACAGCCCAGAGGGAAAAGGATGGGAGTGAGTTCCTGCAGTGCTCCAGACATCTCAAATTAAGCTTACTGAGCTACTGGGGTGAGAGAGGAAATGTGTTTTATATTAGCCTCACGTATAGGTCTATCTGAATTTATGAAGAGGCTTGCAAATGGCTATAAAGTACTTAAAAAACTGTGTGTATGTATATTTAGAAAATAACACCTCACCCCTCCTCTTATACAGCCATTTCTGGCATGGGATGTAACAGCTGTTTAACATAGAATAGCAACACTACAATATCAAGGAAGACAAGGAAGTGAGGACTGCCACATAGAGTTAAAATAATATCGCAAGTTTAAAGGGACAGACAGTCATATTCCAAGCTAAAATACAGTCTACAGAAAAGTTTTTACAGATGCAAACTACTTAGAGACTCAGTTTTACATTTTTTGCTGGAAATGGTTTCTCCAGCATCCTCATGGTCTTAATTTTGTCTGGATCTTGAATTATCCCCAGTTTTAGAGCTCTAATACTAATGGGTTAAAAAGCCCTTTGAGAGTTTCTGTCCAAATACTGTCCTAAAGTTCTCTTGTTTTGACTGTGAATTGTACCCTGAGGTGAAACAGCTGCGGGGAATAATAGCAAACAGAAAAGAGAAGAATTAGATGGTGTAAAGCAGCCTTTTCCATTTTTAAATGTAATGTTTATGTTTGGAGCTGGAAAATACTTGAGAAGGGAACCCAGTTCCTCTCTCTCAAACAACTTTCAAGTTTCTTTCAAAACAAAGGCACCGTTTTCCACTTATGGGATTCATTTGTTTAAAATCAGTTAGCAGTGACACCTTCTGTTGCTTTTGGGAAAATAATTTCTCCAGGTATTCTGGCTTTTTCTATTTTTTTTATCATCCTACATTATTTAACAGCAGCTTTAAAAAAAATATCAAGTAATTGCAAAAGCTTACAGGCACAAATAGAAATTGTTCACTCCACTGGGACTGGTATTTGTAAGGTTCAGTGTAGTTTCAGAGCTAGGACTGATACGCAGTATCAAGACTACTGATAGTGCATAGCGATCACTTTTTGATTAAATATTGTATTGCAATGGTCCCTGAGCAAAAGGGTAAATTAAATATATTGATTATTAATTAAAAACACCTCACTTTTTTCTACCGCTGCAGATGGTTTTTGCTGTATTTGCCTATAGCTGTGCTCCTATTTTACCACCATGCAATGTAATGCATACCAAATCTCTGTGTTGTAGAGACAACAGTAAATATACAATCACAACTGTGGAAATTATGGTTCAGTGGAATCAGGAAGACGCAACTGTATTATCAAATATTTTTGTCAGTATCTTGAAGGGGAGAGAACTGCAGACTCACAAAACATTTTTCATAGCTTAATGGAAAATATCCCTTTATATTTGAAGATTAGTTTATTCTTTGGATAAGACAGCTTCAGTTAATTGCAACATCTGTTTCATTGGCCCTTTGCTTCAGTTAAGTCTCAAGGACCTTTACATTTCTTATTACAAGGAACCCTGACTGTGTTCAGTTCCTTCACCTAAATAGTACTTCTATATTTTTTTAACTTTAGGAGATTTTCTCCTGTTGGTTGGTGACTAGGCTGTGCCTCACATGCAGTCAAATGTACTGATCTTGAAAAGAGCTGGTGGAGAAATGATGATAAGAAAAATAGAATAATTTGCAGAAAGATATTTCTCAGTGATCCAAAAGAGCTCTGAAGGATTGCCCTTCCTACACAAAAAAATCAGAATGGCTAGTATCTGGGAGAATCCTAACAGACATCATCCAATTCTTTCTGAATCTGAGGTAGAATTTGCACTGACTGTAGCAGAAGTCAGATTGTTCTCCAGCAGGCCAAAAGATGATTTATGTTCTCGGTGTCTTACAATCTAATTACAAGACAAGAACAACCAGAACAAGGAAACAATGAGCCAAAATTGCGCTGCATCGGTAAGCGGGAGTGATATAATCCTTTCCTTATTAGTATCATTTCTTTTAATAGGCTCTGTGACAGGTGAGGGATTTAAAAGGGTACTTAAAATAGCACGTTTAGGCTCTGGTTCCATGTGCATCTCTGCGGTAATAGTAATGTTGGTTTAAGCAGCTCTACCTCAGCTAATTGTTCTCTTTCCTGTCCCACCCATTCTGTTGTGTTCATGCAGCTGTTTGTGCAGATGTGAGGCAGAAGATCAAACTGAAAACCAATTATTCTTTTCCCTCGATTATTTTTCAGCCAAATCAGTTCTCCAGTCTGGTTTATCAAAGGGCTGCACAAAAATCTGTGTTGGCCTATTGGAGTGGCTATACAGAATTGAGAATTGATAGCCTTGGGCAGCTTCAACAGTAGTGGTGAAAAATGAGAAGATGCAGCCTAAAGTGGCATTGCACGTATTTATGGGGAAACTGTCAGAAATCACAGAAGTGTTTGAATTGTAAATATCAGGTAAAGAAAGCCAGTTGAGGAAAGAGATGAATTACATGGGGTGGCTAGAGGGCCATAAAAGTGAAGGGAAGTAGTTTATGCTTGAGACTGTAGAAAAGTCAGAGCTAGGGAATGAAAGAAAGGGAAACAGAAAGCCCTGTTTTCAAAGTATATAATTTTCCACTTTCTTAGAACTAAAGGAAACATTATACCACAGTTAATTTTGTAAAAAACAAACTCCAAAAATTGAACAGTGTAAACAGCATCTCTGTGAACTTGTTAGTTATTATTCTAGTTAGCTATTATTCCAGAGAAGAGTCTCTACTTACAAAGATAGAGTTTAACCTTTGATTTTTAGGAGATGTATCTCCCCATCACAATGATCTTTTTTGGATGGGCCTGTTGTAAAACTGGAAGGTTTACATGCTGAGAATTCCTTTGGTCTGAGGAATTTCTACCTGTTTTGGAGGCAGTCTAGACAACTCTTCCCCTGCTCTGCAGCCTACAAAGCATTATGGGTGTAGCTGGGAAGAAAGTGGCTTTGCCAGTATTACTTTCTCACATTATTCCTAAACGGGTCTATCACACTCTTGAGGCTCATGTGAGTTTTCCTCAGCATATTCTGCTTAGACAGAATAGTTACTGTTCTTCAGTACATTCCCTGTCTCACTGTCCCCAGGAGAAATTAGATGCAGCTCTGAATCTAGGCCAGAAAGTGTGCACGAAATCCAATAAAGTTAATGAAAGTTAGCTTGCACATGTCTGAGAACAGTAATTGTTCCTACCAGTTAGAGGCCATATCCTGCTATTGTTCCATATATCAAGCCCCTATTGAAGTCTCTTCTAAAAAATCTTGTACAAAAAATCATCTCAGGATGTGATACCAGCCAGCAGACAAAAGGTCCTCACGTGTTGTCTTACTGGAATCCTGACCCTGTTTCATATTTTGAGCTATGTTATAATTTCACCATACTGTGAATCCAATCTGTGTTATTTTAAAATTAACATTGTTTTACAGACATTTTTCACTCTTATGCAAATTTAGGGTTTGGTCCTGTTAAACCATCTGTGCATGGAGCTTGCACTGCAAAACTGGGCATTGATTTGTTAAAAAAACCCACAACAAAAAACACAAACAAAAAATCACCCACCAAATGACCCCCCCAAAACAAACAAACAAGAAAACCTAAAATCAACCATGTATTCTAAAATATTGTTTGTCAAACTAAATATCTAGGACTGGACAGTTTTTTAACTAGAGATAAAAACATTAAATGTGTCAATGGAGTCAGAGAAGTAATTTAATTAAAAACTTAAGGATGAAAGCACTTGCAGTAAATGAAAGGTGAGACTAGTAGTAGCTTTCTAATGGGATTCTTTTCACTTAATTCTGTTAGCTGGAACGTTCCTCAAATGTTATGTTAATGCAATATCCTATGCTTTTGGAATGTATTTTTCCATTGTACAGTGATGAAAGAAGATGTAGCTTCCATAGCTGCATTCTCAGTATAAATTCACCATGGTTTCATTGAGGTCAGTGGAGCTACAGTGATTTATGCTAGCTGATACATTAATAATAAGCCTTAGGACATATTTTTTGACATGGCTGTTTGTAGTTGGTCTCCTTCACAAAATGTTTTCCACTGCTGTAAGAGCAACCGTATGTATTAATAGCGTTTCTCATTTCTGAAGAATCTAAAGTGCTAGCTTTAAGAGTTTTAAATTAACAAATTTAGAACAATATATAGGGGTCTGTGTATCCAGTGCGGTCATACAGCCACCCCTGATGAAACCTTGCAACAATCTAATAGGACACAATAATTGAGGTGTATTAGGAAAAAATGTAATAATTAATTTTCAAATGAATGAGTAAATTAGGAGGATAGAATGCAATTGCAGAGAATTAAAATCTGATGAGGACACCAGGGTTACATGCCTGTTTGTTTCTAAGAAATGCACTAGATCTTTAACCATCCCAAGTGGTCCGCACTTGATTTTATATTATTTAAAAAATGAAACTTTCATGTAAATTTAGTTAATGCAAGGAGCAGAAATTTCACAAAAGTAGGGAATGTTAGCAATGTTAATTGATTGCTAACAATGTTAATTGATTAGGATGACAGAAATGCTCCCATGTAAGAAAGCTAATGGGCATAAATTTTGATGTTCCTTTTGATGTAAGACTGTTGAGCTTCCTTTTCAGATGTTATTTAATTTTCTTGTGAAATTATTTAGTTTCTTCTGGTTGCTGCTTCTGTTATCTTTTTGCACGTTATCTAACTGTGCGTGTGAAGGAATTCCACCTTCATTCCTCTAATGGCCAGTTCTTAGCTTAGGTTCATGCTCCCTTGCTCTTGGTATTTTACACTGCTCAGATAGCACTGAAGCTGTCATCTCTGTGTTCCTTTTAGAGAAATGAGTTATACGTTCTTTTCTCCAAAGACTGAAGAACTTTTTTCTTTAATCTTTGTGAGCAGCAAAAAATCAGTGACTCCTTCTGCTTGCCCTTTACCATTCGCACTTCTATAAAAGAACCTGTTAAGATGGCCAAGAACGGCTTCCACTGTTCCAAATGGGAACATCTCATCACTCTGGATGTTTGTAGTCACACACCTCATGAAATATTTTGGCTATTATTTTAAAAGAATGCTCATTAGCTGCAGTAGACTATTGCAGCTTATAAAGATATGCATGTCAGTCTAAAGTATTTCTTTCTTCAGTATTGTAACATATTATTATTTATTGAATGTTATTTTTTCCTTTTTCCCTAGAAGTATTAACATTCTTTATACTCAATGCCTAAATTACTTAACCTATATCTTCCAGTGCTTCTGATCTGTGCATATCACCCTGAATGTCATGTTGATCCTCCTTTCTCTGACTAGTTTTATTAAATTACCATTTATATCACTTTGGTGCACTTATCTTTCTCTTTTTCTATGTAAAGAAAAAACTGGCAAATGCCAGGGTTTTGCCATAAAGGTGCTGGTGCTCCAGCGCTATCAACCTGTAACTGCTAAAAGCACTAAATACATTGTCTTAGAAGAACCTAAAAATATAAATAGAATGTTAATTAACAGCAGATGTTACCCTTTGTGGCAAAAAGCTATCAGGGCTCCAGCAAAACCTTTCTCATTGCAGTTGTTACTTTCATCATTGGCAATTTGTGAGTGTACCCCAGTAAGGCTGAGACTCATGGGACTTTGGCCTCTCACCCTCACCCCTAGCTGTTTTCATGTGCTCAGTTCCGCAGAGTCTTCTGTTTTTCCTTTTGAGTGTGGTAGCAAAAGCCAAACAGCTCCTGTGCACCGCATCCGTAACTCTTTCTTGTATCCTTAAGGCTTTACAGGAGACTAGCAAGCCTGAACCCCAAGTCCTGCAAGCTTCAGAATAAAATTGAATCTGTGGGAATTGGTTGCATTCGGTACGTCGCTTATTCATAGTTACTTATTCAGAGCTTTATTGCTTCCTTTCTGTAGAATTCATGTTGTCCAGCATAACAATTTCTAATGTATCTTCTATTGCAAAAGTCAATTTTCCTTTCAGACATGTATAAATCAAATTACTCCAATGAAGTCAATAGAATTTCACCATTACAGAATGATGAGTTCAAGATAAGGCCTTTTAAACCTGTAGGTTCCCTTGTAAATTGATGAATGATTTGTCTGTTCCTAGGTCTCCTGAGCTATCCTCTGCTTTCAAGGAAAGTGGTATTTATATAGATAGATGTCCATGCACACACAAATTCCATTAAACAAAACCATATGTCTTCTCATTCTTCTTGTCTCCCACGTTTGTATTCTCACCCTAGGGAAGGGCCTTCAGGCTGCCTGCTGATGGTTATAATTTTTTTCACAATTATTTAATGTATAAAGTAAATACATTACATTCATTTTGAAGAATAAGCAGCTGATAAACATGCAAGCTTCAACAAAGTTTCACCCAATTCTTGGCATGGTAGTGTTAGCCCTCTTGTGCGCTCTTGTTTTCATTCACTGTTTCTGGTGTTCCTATTTTCACATTATCTATATAACTCAGTCCCTCCTATCTGGCATTATAGAAGTTAAAGACAGACCTTTTGTTTTTAACACAATCATTATTTAAATAAAGGGAAAAGTATTTTAAAAGAGTAAAGTAAATAGTATTTCTTCAACTGTGAAAGAAGTCATAGCATTTAGGAAGCACTGTTGCTTATCTTTTCCTAACCATTATAAAATATAAAGTTACAATCTTTAACATAAGGAAATATCTGTGATCATCAAGACTTGCATCTGAGATGTTATGTGCATGCTTGTTTTTCTCACTGGTTTCTTCATGGTTAATATTCTAATAACCTATTGACTGCCAGAAATTGCACAGGAGTAACATATTTTGATTTAAACACTGTACATTTGATTTGAGGAAATGACCATTTCCATGCAGAGAATAGTAATTGAGATAACCCCTAACACTAAAAACATATCCTTCTGTTACTTCCACTGAAAAACAAAATAACTCCTTTGCTTGTGTATTTTAAAGTAAAACTATAAATATGTTAATCTAGTGGCTCAAAGTACAAATGTGATTCTGGCTTTGTTACCATCTCCCTTGGAAATGCATCTTTATAATCATTCATTCATTTTGGTTAGGATTCCTGAAGAGCATTTCAAGATTGGGAGAGTCATTGTGACATACTGGAGAAGAACCCTAGCACAGCATGTCAAATCCGAGGAACTGTTGCCGAAATATTTCAGGGCTATTATTTCATGCGGGAAAGTCCTTGCAGATCTAGTCTAATATTCAGTTTAGATTAGGGATTTAGAAGAAATTTGAAAATAATTTCATAAAAAAACTCCATATATTTAACTCTCTGAAAAAAAAAAAAAACACAAATTGAACTCTGAATTCAGTTTTTCTATTGCTTAGTTTGTGTTTGTTTTCACAGGTCAAAGTCCCATTGTCCAGTGTCATCGCATTCAAATCCTGCAGTGACCTGAAAGTGTCTCACCTCTGTATTTTCTATTGCAGTAGAACAACTGCGTGAAAACTGTTGTGCTCACCTCATGAATACTGAAAATGTGTCTTTCATTGAACTACCATTAGGCATTATGTATTGGGGTGCAGTTTGTCTTTTTATGTTAAATGCATGTATTTCAAGCATGCATGCTTACAGTATAATACATCTATATTTTTAAATACTAGCTCATGGTAATCCCATTCATTGCCTTTTAAATGGAAGACTCACAGCTTATCAAATCTACTAACTCTTTCTAAAGATACCTTAATATTGAGCCTAGTACTTTATGTGAGTAAATCAGAACTGAAAATTATCAAAGAAAAATATTACATTTGGCCTTTGATGAACAATTACCAAGCGTTACATGTTCAGGGTAAAAAATGGATAGCATTTTATTTTATGAGTCCACTAACTAACAGTGAATTAGAATAAAACTCCTGTGGGAACACATTTGACATTCACATGAATAACAGATGAGTTCATTATGATCCCCTGCTTATAAAAAGAATGGCAAATGAATTCATAATTATTAAGCATTTAAAAATAACACATTCCCCCAAAAGATACAATTCTGCATTAAATACCCTGCTGTAGTTCAGCTGCAGGGCTTTGATGAACCTGAAATGAAATGGTAGCACAGCATATAGCTGAAACTGAATGGCAGCCTGATGATTTGGTCATTTGCCACATTCTTTAACTGCTTGGTAGCCAAAGTAATGAAGATTCATATTCTATTTAATGCATTTGAATTAATTCTGGAATTTTTAGATTAATCTTGCTTCCAAAGCAGAGAATACAGATTATATATATGGTCCATGAAAGGATTATGCTGGGTATATGTATAAAGAAGAAGATTATAGCACATATGGCTGCTGACATGTACTCATGTTATAAGTGCCTATGGGCATCTCATTTGCAATATATATAAGAGCTGAATTTTGTAGGACTTTTTTGTTGATGGATATGTGGTTATATATATAACAAATACCATTCAGGACAGTTATTTTGCTAGAAGTGACATTCTCAAATACTTGCCAAGCTGTCACATTAGCATACCGCTGACAGCCTGGCAGGAGACAGCTCTTCTGTGAATTGGAACCTCTGCCCTGTGGTGACACTAGGAGCACAAGGGTCCCAAAGGTTGCCTTGTCTGCCAGAAAGAGAGGGAAGTAAGAGATGCTGAGAACAAAGTTCAGAGAACAAGACAGAGGACTTGCAGAGGAGGAGAAGGGGGATAAGGAAAATCCTGTTCTTTGAACAACCTGCATCAAGGACATAAACAGAAAAGACATCAGGAGGAGATCAAATTAGGATTTTTCTAAGTGCTGTCAGCACCTAAAGAGGCGCAGAATTCTTGTCTCCTCAAATCTTACATGTGATATTGATAGCCTTTATGAAGGTGGAGTGAAGAACATTGGGATTTTCTGTATGAATTCTGACTTCATGGATAGACCTCCTTGGTTATCCAAGGAACAGAGAAATAATGCCATGTGTGACTTCTGTATTCTTGTTCCCAGTATTGAGGTAAGGAGACGTGCAAAAGCCCTTGTGTGCACATAGATTTTAAAGTTACATTGCTACCATGTTTTCCCAAGTTCCCTTCTTCACAGCTCCAACACAGCTACGTTGCCATCAACTGTGTTGTCATGCGGATATCAGGAGGAAAGGAAACCATGTCAAATGTGATCATATTTGTATTTCACTCACAGGCCTGAAGCTGCAGTCCATCGTGAGGTGGACTCCATGACCGACCTAGGCTGTGTGCTTGAGAAAAGGGGCTGTAAAAACCAAAAATGCAGAGTAGGGAGGAAGTAGAGAGGGAAGGGTCTCAGGATTGTGGAGGATGAGGACCATACTTGCACAGTCACAAAGACTAGATATCTATTAACCAAAACAGAACTCTGTAACATAACAGTACACTTTTCTAGTCCTATGTATATAGATGTCACTACTAGGGAAAATAAATCAAAATATCAGAAAAGCCGTTTGTGCTATACAAAGTTTGTGGAATTATTTGAGAAACTGTTAAATGAAGATAAAATTATTTATTTCTGCTTTGGAACAAGAATCGCTAGATGAGCTTTAGAAGTTGCATAGCTGCCCGTGGAAGAATATGATTTATACACTGCTGAATTACATTGCTTTTAATTTTAAAAGTCTGTTGGCACTATCTGATTGAACTTATGACTTGATGTAGGTAGGTAGTGTTTGGATGTATGTCCAGACCACTATGGCTGAGTTGATGCTTCAGAGGGAGGTGAAAAATGCCCAAACCTAAATCCAGTAGATAAAAACTAATTGTGCATCAGGGAAACTAACTCCTTCCTGAGTCCTGTGGATTGCTGGCTGAAGTATGTGGTTTGATTACGATTATTGCCTTAATGCAGAGTTTCAGTTCTTATGGGCCCCATGAGCACAATGGAAACCTATCCTATCTGTGATGTATGAAGTGAGTGGTATGAGCTGTTGTATTCCTACATTCACAGATTCCAGGACCAAGGAGATAATAATAGCCATTCATGTTAACTGTCCTACATATACCTTTTTTCCTCCTGAAAGCTAAATTAAAAGTTTGGATGTATGTTTGGGTTGGTTTTTTTTGCAAAGCTGATAATGAATGCATTTCTTATGAAACTTTTAAAGTTTCTATTTTAAAATATTTAACATCTGCTGGAAAGATAGTTACTTGTTTATATAGCATTTAATATTACAATATAATTATTTGTCTTGTATGACAAAATTCATACAAGATTTTCTGTATTAATGATTGTCACTATTGGAGGTCATTGTCATTATTATAAACAAGTGCACAAGAAGAGAAATGCTGTGATAGCTCTCCAGCTGATGACAATGGAAAATGCATGACTTATGAAAATCTGATGGCATTGTCTTACTGTAACCACTTAGGACATCAAAAGACAGTTTGCTTTAAAAATGTTGGGTAGGTCTCTAAAGTCAATGTCACATCATCTCTGGTCATCAGTGTCCCAACCATATGCTCCCTCACCAACATCAGTGTGCAAAAAATTATCACGAGAAATGTTATCAGGTAGTTTTCTGTTCATTACCAATGCATTAGATTGCAAGTAAGTTATTCCATGTTTGCTTTTAATTTGCCACCTAAAACTGAGGGGCCTGTTGCATCACCTTTCTGTGGAAAAAGGGAATCCACTCCCTGAAGCTTGAAGCTGTAAATTAGTTACTTTTGACAGAATCAGACAATGTGGTCACTAAGACTCCTTTTGGAAAATTAGGAAAGGAAGAGTGGTATAAAGGAATTAACACTTGGAATGGGTGAGACCTGACTAGGAGAATCAGAGGAGCAGCCACCTCTGAGAAGGAAGGACAAAATTCATACAAGATTTACTGTATTTTTAAAGGAAACAGGTACAGTGTGAGAAGATTTGAATAATTTATATTAGGATTAAATTCTTGGCTTCAGAATGTGCTTACAGTAAGACAAGTCTAATCTCAGTCACCTCAATTTGTGATAAGTTGTGTTGCAGCAGATAGCAAAGCATGTTTGTTGTAAATCTTATGAAACAATAATTATAGTAAGTAAAGGCAATTGGCAGTGATTGAAATACTAATAATACACTGCATTTCAAACAGTTGTTTAAAGTGACCTCAGCCTGTGATTTTACTGCTAGAGAACAAACCTCCCTCAAATTGCATTTGTCTACCGCTGAAATGTTCCAGTAGTATACACTACCCAAATTAAGGCTAATTGCTAATAATTTATTCACCAGAAGGTCTGCTGTTGTCAGCTTTGTTTATCTAAAATGGAGATTTAAAAAATCATTCTCTTTCTTGCAAACTGTTGTGCAAATTTCATCTGCTCTTACTAGATGTCATTATCTCATAGGAACAATATGAGATTCCTCTCATAACAGGAAAAAAGCAAATATAATACAGGTCTCAGAAAAAGTTTTGGATTTTAGTTGGCAGAACACTATTTATATGGGTTAAATCTGTAATATATGTTATAATCTTTCTGTTCTACTTCAGAGTAACATTGTCATAAAAATTCATGCCACGAAAGGAATAAAGCTTGTGAGTGTAGTGTGTATATAGCACCTATTTAGCAGAAGACATGCACAGAATTTTTTTCTTTTAATTTTTTTTTTTTTTTTTTTTTTTTTTTTTTTTTTCATTACCCCATCTTATGTCCCTGTGCTTTTTGCTGCTCTCATTCAAAATGCCAAGAACTCAGAGGTAGGTTCCTTAGGAAAACATATATATTCACTGCATCTCTACACTTGTATTAAATAATGTAAAATCACATCTTAGCTCTTGTGAAGATGTGCTCTCTGAAATTTCAAAGAGATTAAAGTATGTGAGTTGCTCTAAGAACTATTCCTTTTAGCTACTATTTTGATAATTATCTTCTTTTATAACATCTCACTGATTCTCGATTGTACTTGTTTCAAAGGATGGGGAGGTCTCTTAAAATAATTGGTATTTTTTCTTGAAAAATTTAAAAGAAGAAAAAAAGATGAAAAGGTCTTCATAAATTTCAAGCTACTTGATGGCCTCTGGATGTAACTCATCCATTTTCCAGAGTTTTGTCCTTTCTTAGTTCTAGGGAACACACAATATGCTACTCATACCCAACAGACAAGCTGAGGAGAATCCAATTAGTTCCTTACTCTCTGTAATTTAGGAACTAGATTCACTAGATTATTAAAATTCAGCTGTATATATTATTACACTTATTAACACACAAATGCATTTAAATTTCTTATTTATGAGCTTGCACGTCACTGCTTGTTCACCAGTGGTACAGGAAAATGTAGTTTTATGTTAGATTACAATGAATTTGCTCTTGCTTGCAAGCACTGGAAATGTGGTGCAATGTTTGTATTTTGAACACTGCAAGAGAATTTTGAAATCCAAGTAATTTATTTGTTTTAGTAGGCTGCTTGGAAACATTTGCTCTATTTTTTTATTCTAGCAGCTTTTTGCTGATTCTCTACTCATGAAAATTAATTGCAGAGGTTTAATGTTTTACAACATGTTTTTCAGGCATCTGAATACACGCTTCCAGATGTTCAAAACTCAGTAAATACACTGCCTTTTTTAAAAGAAAAAAAAAAAACCTGAGGAAGTAGCCATTCCTCTTCCAGAGGTAATTTCACGGTTGTGGGGTTTTGGTTTTATTTTCCTGTTATTATTCTGCAGAGATAATTGGTTAGGGTTTTATCCAAGGATTTTTGAAATCAATGGAAAGATCCTGGGCTTTGGATTGAGGTCTCAGAGGTGGAAGAATATATTCATTCCTGTGTTGGAGCCAGCCCAAAAAGGAGGGCGAAAGATCCCTAGGTGTTCATGGTTCAACTACCCTGATCTCAGCACCGGTTAGAGATGTTTTGTGGCAGTATGTGAGTGAAGAACAGGGCATGGGATTCTGCCATAACCATCCCATTTTTCTGTCATCATTATGGTGGGATGGGTGTGGAGTGTGGTAGATGCAGGAGCCAAACCCAGCAGTCTCCTTCCTCTGGCAATCTGCAGGTGAAGTCTGGCTCGTACTGCCCGAGCCATGCACGCTGGGGAGATCTAGTGCCTACCTGAGCTGGCTCCTGGGTGGTTGGCCTGGGAAACACTTCTTGCAGAGAACTGCATTAAGGGCTGCAGAAGGGCAGAGCTCCGCCTGCTGCTAAGTTTCCTTTATTTCCAAACACTGTCAGAGTCAGGTACAGAACAGTGCTGTGTGTCTGTGCCTATGGAGACTTTGCTGCATAACTTCTAGTTGACTGGAGAGATAAAAATAATCCCTGACATAAATCAACTTCATTCTGCCTCAGGACATAATTTAAATACCTTCTCCTGGGTGTTCTTCCATCTTTATAAAAGCGGCAAGTTCACTTTTAGCCTTCACACTTTAATTCTAGAAAATGTTTAATGAGGGACTCTGCCATGGTGAGGGTAGAGCTACCGCTGCACAAGGGTACACGCAATATCCACTAGGGACACAGTGGCAGGAAATTTAAAGGTATTTTAGAATGGCTCGTGAATATTTCCTTTCCCAAGATTGTAGGGCCAAAATGTTGCTTTATGAATAGAGCTGGACAAAAATTTTGAATGATTTTCAAGTTCCTAGAATATCAGAGGTTTGAATGGACTGGGAAACT
Organism: Pterocles gutturalis; assembly: GCF_000699245.1. Taxonomy (NCBI): domain Eukaryota; kingdom Metazoa; phylum Chordata; class Aves; order Pterocliformes; family Pteroclidae; genus Pterocles; species Pterocles gutturalis. The sequence continues at coordinate 21,380 of NW_010147271.1, read as the reverse complement.
AGATAAATGGTTTCAAGTTAAATAATAGGAAAAATATGAAAACATTTTCTGAGTTTTTAAAGAAAATATTTTAACATGCTTAAAATGAAATTTTTCATCTTTTGCAGTGGAAATACCATTTACCACTTCCAAATTAATCTAAACCAAAAATTAAAATATTTATTTTTTTAAATGGCACGAAACATTTTGGGTTTTATTAAATGTAACATTTCAGGTTGACTGCAAGTTAAAATTGCTAGTTATTTAGAAAAAAATATTCTGTATGAGCTCTATGTGAACTGAGGCTTCTGCTTGCTTCTTTCTGACTTTTTGGTTTGGTTGTTGAACTGGAGAAGCCTTTACTTGCTCAGCTCTATGAAATCTTTGAGACACTCTCCTGATAATTTTCAGGTGACTTGTGAAAAGAGATTTTCTTACACCTCTGTTAGGGTGTAAAGATACAGTTCCTCCCTTGTGCTGTACCAGTGTTAGACCTTGAGCCTTGCTACACACTCTGCTTGTGCTGTACTCCTGTTCTTTGGGATGAAAACGTAGTGTGCAAGGATTTGTGATTTCAGCAGGCTACACATAAAGAGAAGGTCTTCTTCTGATATGATTATGGGATACCTACCTAACTTGCCATTAGCTCTGTATACATGGAATAAAAGAGACCCAATCAGTCAGAGATCTTCTACTTCATGTTCTTATTCTCTTTTATGTTCCTTGTTATCTTGTCAGCCACCAGTTCATTTCAAATAAATATGACATATAAAATTTTCATATAAAGTTACAGAGCAGGAGATGAGAACTCCAGGTGCCCAGTCAGACTTGAAGGCTAAATCTTCAGATCTGGGGTTCTTCTCCCATTGTTTGTATTGACCCTGTGTGGCTGACTTCAAAAGACCCTTAAGGAATTCAGAAGGTGTTTTGCTCCGTGTCATCCTTGTCACTATAACACTGTGGACCTTTGGAAGCTCAGAAAGCTGATACAGTTTTCAAGAAAGGCTCAACAGACTATTTTAAAGGGAAGTAAAGTGGATAATGAAATCAAGTGCTACATGTCTCCATTCCGAACATCACTTGAGCATGTACGTGACTACAAATTTCTGTGCAGGATTCCTGTCTCTCGTATGGTAGTTGTTTGGGTGTTGGGGTTTTTAATTTTTTTTTAAAATGTATTTTAGAGAATAGTTAATAGGGTTGGTCTAGTAGCTAAAATCTTCATCAACAGGGTGACACTATGGACAGTGAAAAACTATGACTAAGAGCTAGCCTCTGTAATCCAATGAGCTCATAAGACGTTTGCAATCCAAAGAGACAAAAAATGAGCAAAAAGAGAGAGGAAGGAAGTGCTGTTAGTGCAGTTTTACAGACAGAGAAGGGGCTAAGCCTTGATTCATTAAAGTAAGGAGGCAGAACCTGTTTTTTAGCATATCCAAATGTTGTACATTTGAACATATTCTGTTTGATACTGGCACTCCTATATGCCTACACATTTCTAATTTTAACTGTTCTGATTTTTTTTTTTTTTTACTATCAAAGAGAGGGGCTTTTATAGTTTCTCTTCAAATTGATTTTTAAATACAGCAGAGCATCTCTGTTCTCAGCATGACAGCAGGTTTCCAGTTTTTGCATAGGTGTGTGAGGGTTTTTTCCCAAATTTTACTGCTACTGTTCAACTGCACACATCCAGCAGAGAGAGAAGCAGGGAGGGACAGATTTACATACATTGACTGGATGTGCTGACTTTTCAATACAAAATAACAGGGTTATTGTATTGCATTCAAGTAAGAGTCTTAGCCTGGAAGGGATATTTCATTGACATTGATCTGAAAACACAGGCACAGTGCAATGCATCTTAAAATTGTCTGGACTCTTTCTGGCTGCCTGTGTTGTTCAGTTCTCATATGAAAATCCCTGTGCCCAGCAGAAGTGGACTAACGAGGTGAAACCTTTTCTCAGGAGTATAACCTTTAAGAAAAGTTCTAGCAGTCAAGCAGGAAATCAGAAAAATGGGACATTCAAGCTGCTTGTCTTTGTCCAATGCTATGGTAGTAGTCTGAATTCAACGATACAAAGGGGTTGAGTCCTCACATATGCCTTGACACACTCTAGTGGCAGAAATTTGAAGTGCCACTTAGGCAATGGAGCCCAGGCGGTTTCTTTTCTTTTTGATGCCATGCTATAGTTAGGTGGTTGTTATTGAAAGTAACTTAGTAATCCAGAAACTACTGTTCATCCTGTGCTTTTATAAACTTGTATTTCTTTTTATGTTGTATTATATAAAATAATGATTCAGGGATTTCACTTGTTTGACATTTTTCGAGAGTTTTGAGCAACACACTCTGACCTAACCGAGTATGGCGACAATATTTGTGCAATATATCAAAGTCAATAAACAGCACCTATCCACAAGTCCCAGGCACTTATCCTTTAATGGTAATGGATACAGACCTTGGGCGACCTCATCTGTTAACCAATCGTCATTAAATAGTAAATCAATAACCACATTAAAAAATGTATTTGTAGCTAAGCTCTAAAACCAGTGGTTTTGCATATCGAACTGATAATAAATGATTCATTGTTTTGTCTTCTGAGAAGATATAATGGACCACTTGGCTGCCTCAGTTCTCTCTTAATTCCTCCTTTCACAGAGCTACTCTGTGGCAAAATCCCTCAGATAATACAGTAGAGTATCTAAATATACGCTTTATCATCACAGCTGCCTTTAATAGGTAGCTCAATCTATGATGAAGTGTTTTCTCCAGGATCAAGAACTTCTGTTGCAAGACTTTTTGTTGGGCTGTGGGCTACTACTGATCCTCTAGCCTCATTGCTGTTACAGTTTGGGTTGCAGTAGGGTGGAGTATCTTTTTGTGTTTTACTGCAGTTCACACACTAACATGACTAAAGTATTTCACGTAGCACAACTCAAAATTTCCCTTCCTCAGGAAATCTGGCTGTTTTGAAACTCATTTGGTTGCATCACAATGAAAACAAAATCCTGTTTCCTGCAAAACAAAACAGTAGAAACATTTCATTCTGTTTTAATGTTTGAATTTACTATTGTTGCTTACACAGCCCAAGCAGATTACATAGATCTAAGGCTCTGCTTGTTCTTTCTTCCTTATTATTCTCTGTTCCAGGGACTACTACTATTCTTTCTTCAGCTTAACGTGACCACTGGTTTCCTCTGCGATAAACCTGTCTACTAGTCAGGATCACGGTGGGGGGTTCTATGTACCCAAATTTCCTATTCTTTTTCATTCTCTTTTTGATAAGGATTTGTACCTTTTTCCATCTGACACTCACAGCCATTGCCATCAAATTGTATGTTAGACTAAGCAACTTTTGAGTTTTGCTTTCTGGTTATCTGGATATGAAAGAATCACATAGAAATTTTAGACTGGCTCTTGCTGCTTTGCTTCTGAGGCTTTTTAATGTTTTTTTTTAAGAACTTTTCTCTTTATATGGGTATGTTACTCCAATAACAGTAAATCTAAATGTTCTGTCTAAATGCAGATACTTACACAAAAATATGCCTTTCCTCCAGCTCCCTGGAGATGCTTGCTTTGGATTTAAGAGCAAGTAGTTTTTAGGCTGATGCAACTCAATCCTAATATTGGAAAGATGCTGACCCAAAATTAGAAGTGGGGTGAACAAGTAAATCTCGCATTGAAGTCAATGGGAAAAATGCTAGTTTACACTGGGAATGAATTAGACCTTGAGGTTTTTTTTTGCATCCTCGTTTGAACTATCGTCCTAAAATAGCATTGTCAGACTAGATATATCATAAATTTGTACTTATGTCATAATAATTATGTCATCATTAGCAATTAGATCAGCTTTAGAGGTTTTTTTTTCCTTGTCCTGTTGCCAAGTTCCATGAGGACACAAGCTGTAAGTTAGATCAGAACTCTGAATTCTTTTTTCTTATGGAGTGGACAAGGCACTTCCAAGATCAGGCATCTGTTATACATTCACAGATATCTCCATGCAGCCCTATTTGGGTAATACTTTTTTTTTTTTTTCAGTGTTCTGTAGTGATATAATTAGAAATGGAATGGCATTTACCATTCGCTGGGAGTTGTGCTATCTGGAGATCTGTGCTCCTGGTTAGTATAGCTGAGAGGGCCTAACTTTAAAGAACCACAGAATCATTAAGGTTGGAAAAGACCTCAAGGATCATCAAGTCCAACCGTCAACCCAGCAACCACCTAACCCACTAAACCATGTCCCTAAGCACCACATCTACACATTTCTTGAACTCCTCCAGGGATGGTGACTCCACCACTGCCCTGGGCAGCCTGTTCCAGGAACTCTGAGGAACAACTCACCGCTCAGTTAGTTAAGCAACACTGCTCAACGTATGTCTCATGTATCCCAGGATTATAAATATTCCTTTACATTACTGTCCGTTCATTTTTGATCTAGACCCTAATCCATGCAAAGATTAAATCAAGTCATAAGAAAAAATAAGAAAACATCAGATGAGTGAGCATCCAAAGAATACCACCTTGAGAGATTCAGTCACTTGTATCTAATGAGGCATCACTAGTTAGCCTAATGACTGGACTTTGTACAGCTGCAGCATGGAGATTATCTCCTGGTTTTTTTTATAATCAGTGTTGAACTATTCAACTTTTGATAATTTCTGTGCTTGCTTTGTCCATCTTTGCATCTTCAACTAATATCAGAGGGCTTTGTAATTTATTTTTGCATCCAATTTCTGCTGCCATTATAAATAAATTAATATTTGAGTATTGCATGTCAATGTCTTAGAAGTCCCCTCAAGGGGCTTCCTTGACAGGAGGGGGTCTTTCTCTCTTTAAGATGGAAAGGGTCAGACTTGGAGCAGAGCAGTTATAATCTAGAGAAGGCTAGAAAATTTGAATAGTTTCAATGGAAAATGTGAAAAGAATTAACTAAGCATATAATTAGCTCAACTACCTTTGGGCAAATCATCTCAGCAACACTGAGGATTTATGTCTTCTGGTGCAGTCAAATGAGTATGACTGTCCTGCACTCAGAGGCAGTTCAGATTCCAAAATAACGTAGCTCTTTTCCCTGCCAGTTTAATAAAGGAGATTTGTTGACAGATTCTTCCACCTGGTATGCCCAGACCACACTTTGCAGTGCAGATTTTACAAACCATATTATCTGTTATTTCTTTGCAAAGTGAGAAAATAAGCTTCCTTCTTTCTTCCCTTTCACCTGAACAGTGAAGAACTTTTTTTAAAAACATCACCAAATAAAGCTATTTTGGGCTGTGAGACTTCAAGCTCTGTTATGTGGCTATGGTTCCATTCTTTTACTTCAAGCCACTTATCCTAGGAGGCTTAATTGGGAGGTGTTAAATAGTTCTTCCTTCTGTTTAAACAGTTTGGTTGTCTTCATGAAAAAGGGAAGTTTATGTTAAAATTCAGGAAATATATTACGAAAGTGCACAAGGATTATAAAGGAAGCCAGTGTATTGCGATCTAAAAATTCTGTGAAGCGGCCCATTTATGTGCCCCATGACTCTGTAAAGTCACTAGACAGACAAATGCATTATGCAGAGAGAGAACTGGCGACAGAGGTTATGTGATGCCCAAGGCCATGCAGTGAGTCAACGCTGAGCCAGGGTGAAGTTCCCATTGTAGTGTGCCTATTAATAACACCAGCACAGACAAACGACAGGAAAGAACTACATTTGGGGGCTGTGTGATGTCAGCATGCTCTGCAAGGCTGAAATATCATTTGTTTCCATCTAAAATGGAAATTATTAGACACAAGTATGGCTAGATCAGTATCTTATCTGAAGGCCTTCTCATACTTAGTGGTAATAATCCTTTCCTCTTTCCCAACTGAGGCCTTTTGTTTTTCCTTTGCAAACAGAAAAATGATTCATTTCAACCCTTTTCTACCTTCAGATTTTGAGGACTGACAGCTGAATACTGTGTCTGGCATCACGAAAGACATAGTCACAGCATAAATGAGAGACAGTGTTAATGACAGCCAAATTTTGCCTGCATTTGCTATCCTTGCTAAAAGCAGTATTTACATTTAGGACACCATTGCTGCATTGATATATTATATTCTTTGAGTTTGTACACTTCATAAAGTTGGTGACTTTAGTTGCTAACAGAAGGTGGCAGAGGAAATGGTACTGTGTAATGAGGAGAAGCTGGAGTTAGGATCCGCTGTATGCCGTTAGGATCTGTCAGTGGCTTGCCTTAGCGACTTGGACTTAGACTTTCAAGAATTAATGCCATTTTTGGAAGCCTTTGCTAATGGTTCTCCTTCTTATGCTTGCTGGCCTGATCATCATATGTAGTAAAACCAAAGTCAATCAAGAATCAGCAAGATCAGAGAAATATCCACTAGAGCTGACTAAAGAAAGTTTGACAGATTTGGTGGAGAAGGTTAAGGAGTCTATTGCAGCTGTGTTTCACTGGAGCCAAAAGATGGTATCAGGGATTATATATATCTGTCTTGCAGACTACAAAGCATTATCACTGGAATTCATGAAATGTTAATGACAATGGTTTGTTTTCCCAATTAGTTTTAAGGAAAATTATTAAGTGATTCAGCTAAGTCAGTCTTTATTTAGGTAACATTTTAAAGCATCCAGCTTACCTGTTTCAGTAATTTTACTTTCTTTTTTTTTGGTTTTTTTTTTTTTGGCAACAGATTAGATATCTTAAATGCCAGCAATCTAGTCTTTTAATCCAGTGGATTTATTTCTTTTCAGTGCAGTGAAGGTAAAATTACCCAGTGACTGCAGTGGAACTGTTTCTTGTAGCTACTGTTTTATGTAGCCTCAGACACGTCATCTTTAAACTGATCTCTCTGATATATTGTACTCCCTGTTGCTGCTGTGAGAGCTCACTGCCTTATAATCTCAAGATAATTTAAATACTTGAATATTATAGAATTTGCAGTGACTGATGCCAGTGTTAGGGATGGAATTTCAGCCATAAATTTTTGCAAGGATAACTTCCAAAGTTAATTTGAAAAGAACAGCCATCTATTTCTAAGGTTTGCAACAGAAATGCTGATTTGTTTCAGGCTACTTAGTGCTTTCTCTTTATTGATACTGCAGCCTGCGAAAAGACCTCTGAAGTATGCAAGTCAAACATAGTGTAATCTATATGGCAGTTGTAGAATCTACATAGAAACTGAGTTATGATTCTCTGACATGTTTTTGACAAAAATTTTAGCCTTGGTGCTTGAGGTCTGTTGCTTTGGTGTCAAACAGACAAATCAGTCCACATCTATACTATAGTCTGTCTTTCATTCATGTGGCATTCAATTTAATTTTTTTTGGGGGAAAAAGGAATTAAGGGTCTCATGCTCTCAGTCTTCCCCTCCCTCCACAGTGAGGGCAGCCCGTTGGACTACCAGGTCAACTCGGGTTTTGACCAAAAGAGGAAAAATCTTAACGTGAAAGTAACTTTTTGGTAGTTATTTACACTTAAAATACATGCAGTATACCCTAATCTGTGCGGCCTCATAACAGATTTCCTAGATTCTTCAGAATATCAACAAGATATTCCTGGATGCCCCATCCCTGGAGGGGTTCAAGGCCAGGCTGGATGAGGCTTTGAGCAACCTGGGCTGGTGGGAGGTGTCCCTGCCCATGGCAGGGGGGTGGAACTGGATGGGCTTTAAGGTCCCTTCCAACCCAAACCATCCTGTGATTCTATGGATCAAGTTTACTCCATTCATTCTTTTCTAACTCCAAGTGCTAGTTTCATTTGTGTGTCTTAAATAGGCTGATGTTATCACATCGATGCTACCTTAGTCTTTGTACAGATATACAGGTGATGACAAAAGGAGCAACATCTGTTTGCATCTTTATCTAAAGTAAATTATAACACCTATCCATTCATCCATGCATTACATCCAGCTACTGATTCTTATCTCACTTATAGTAATGTGTATCACAGGGACCTAGAAAACAGTCCTGGAGTAGTTATAGTGTTGCAGTAACTTGCAAAAACATACAGAAATTTTGGTAATTGATCATGCTCCATCTTAAAACAAAACCAAAAAGATAGGATTCTTGCTCCCATCTCACTGCTTCAGTGTATTCTCCTAATTGTAGCAGCTATGCTTGATTTATATCTGTTTGTTCTTGGGCCAACATTGTCATACATCTTAAATAATTAATTTCCCTGATTATATCTTTACCAAGAACACTCATATTCCTAGCTCGTTGTTATGATCTGTATTGTTCTTTCTGTGTTGTGAGTGACAAGAACTATATAATGTTCCAAACAATGACTCACCCGTACTCACAGGATGCCATCATAGCTGTACTGTCCCTAGTGTCTTTCTCTTTAGTGGCATAGTGTAAATGGATTTGTCTTTTTCTCAGCGGTATCCCATTGGGAAGTGCTGGGTAGAAGCAGCTGCACTTTGCTTGTCTGCCCATCTCTTCCCACACTCCTTCCAGAATGTCCTGTTACATCTCCGTCCCTGTGTCACTCCCACCCTGCTGGCCAGGCTCTGTCGCCCCTCTCTCATCCTTCCCAGGTAGCCCTGTGCTTCTCCAGCACCTCCCTGTGCTTCTCTAGTGGTTATCAGAGGTAGAGGCTGAGGTTGAGATGAGAACCAGAAGCAGACCCAGGGCTATTTCTGCTGTGAGACGATGTGGGGAAGAAGTGGAGATGGGAGGATCAGAGAGAAACAGGCTGCAGAGCACATTCATGCTTCTGCTGCCACCTGGGAGGAGGCTGGGGACTGCTGGCACTGCCAGGGGTCAGCAGCTACAGAGAAGACAAAGCTAGGCTACTCGGAGCAGCCAAGCTTGTGCCTACCTCCTCACACACCAATCTGCAGCTTGGCACTCTCGGCTGCTCCCTCATTTGCTTATTCCTGCCTCCGATGAGCCTTAAATGTCTACTACATTTCCCCTCATTTCTGTTACTCTGTCATATTCTTCTAAACGGATGCTGACTCCCAACATATCGCCAGCAAATTTTGTCCATATATTCCTGTTTTGTGTTGCAGACCTGCTCTCTATGAGACTATTAAAATTCAGACCCAGTCCTTGAAGTCACTTTTTGTTGATGATTCCTCTTTCAAGCCTGTCCCTCAACTGGATTTAATAGAATTAGTCTGGTGGAAAGTGACAGCCAGGAAAAATAAAACTGTTCCTTCAATTTTAATGAAGGGCTCAGCCATCGGATCAGGTTGTTGCAGTGCAGTAAGTTACTGCATGTCAATGGAGCCATTGAGACTATAGGTGCTTTCAGTGTAGCCGTTCAGGAGTAACTGAACCTTTTTTAAACTGAATTTTAAGCTAAAACTGAAAAGAGTAAACTTTAAAAATAAAGTCAGGTAAAGAGGATATAACTGGCCAATTGCCATGGCTGTCTTCATGCACAATAACTTATTTATTGTAACTTTAGTGTGTGTCTGAGGATGTCATTAAAATTGGAGGTACCCGCTTCTGTGATTGCTCAAGTGAAGGAATAATTGTGCTTTTGAGTCATGTTCTGCCTCTAGAACAAGTTGTACTGTAAATCCTCATGGGTTCCGCTTTAGCCATTGCCCTTATTGATATCCATTTGCCCTTTATGTATACTTGTCTCTAGGCAAAGACCATCAAGTATGAGTTATGGAGTGCCCGGCATCATAGCTGCTGCTGCATTACAAATTAGTACCTTTATAGAGTCAGGTAATCTTTTATATCTTGTGTGTGGCTGATTTAATGTATAGGCCCAAAAAAAGAAAAAAAAAAAAAAAAGAGAACATCATGGAATGGAGAGCTGTTGATTTCTTCCCCTACATTTTCAATTTTTTCACAAACTCCAGGAGGGAGTGCAAGGGCAGCGTTCACCTAGTGGTCTTTTCCTAAGGACATAAGTCAGGGCTTTAGCCAGCAGAAGAGAATGCGTGGGGAGAGGTGTACACTGTGACCTGCACTCGGAGCTGTGGAGTTAACGGGTGCTACCAGCAGAATCTGAACAGCAGCAGCAGTGGAAGATCAGGAGGTGATTTCCATCTATTGTTGACGTGCTCCACTGGCCCCTCTAAAGGAGGGGCTGCTGTGAGGAGCCACATCTGCATTTCCGGGCCATGGCCAGCATACGAAACGTGTGATCTCTGTCACGCACCAGGAACAGCAGCGATTTCTGCCCATAGCAGAGTTGGGTGCTGTTCTTGGTCCTAGGATGAAGATTTTTTGTGAAAAGGCTGTGCAAGAGGCTGTGGCAAGCCAAGTAAGTGTATGAACATAGCATGAGTGTATCCTCAGCTGGGAACATCTGGAGAGTTGCTGATCCTGATGGTCTCTATTCCTTCTCTAACAAAGATGGGGTTTTCAACTTCCAGAGAGCTCCTGCATGCAACAGTTTGTTTTAAAACAAAAAAGTTAATATATCCTAGATAGCATCTGCTCTTTCATTATTTAGATTATTTCCTTTCTGCACATATTGTGAAATAACATGCATTGTCTTTCTAATACTAATTTTTATCAATGGCACAATTTAATTTGACATTTTCTCAAATGAGCTCAAACAAGCACCACTTGAACAGTTATCTGTCCAGGTGTATCACAGTATTGAGTTTATCTAACTGAATTCCCAAAACACTCAGTTCTGCGCAGACCTATCCTGTCGGTAGAACTCCTTTCAATCAACTTCTGCTTGTGCTGAGAGCAGTTTTTTTTGGTTTTTTTTTTTTTTTTTGAGAGAGAGAAATACGGGATCTAGATTTACATGCATGCCTTGTAACTTGTCTAATGACAGTAAACAATCAGATGGTCTGCTAACTTTTAGTAAAACACATCCAGCAATAATAATTTATTTTTTCCTGGGGTCTCTGGGAAAAGTGTTGAGTCTCAAGATTTCCAGCAAGTGGAGTGCTAACATTTAGGATTCGGTACAAGATGGCACTAAGGACTACAGGATTGATCCGTATTTCTCATTAAGCTAATTTAGTATCAGTGACTTCAGTGAAACTGAGGCAGAGATTTACCAGTGGGAGGAGAGAGCCAGGCTCAGAGATCAGTCTTACATTCAGAAGCAACATAGACAGTATCATAGAAATTGTCTCAAAATTTATGAGAGGCTTTCAGAAGCAAAAATACCACTTTCCGAGCCTGGTCCTATCTATTGATACCTTAAGTTTTCACTTTTTGTTTCTAGTGTCCTGAGTTGCGAGTCATTATCTCCTGGATGGCTTTTTTTTTTTTTTTTTTTAATTCTTTGCATATCAACATCAGAACTTTTCCCAGACTGACAATTAAGCCTTAAAGACTTTCAATCCACTCGTGGACATGCAGCATTTCTCCTGTCCTTCCAATCAGTTTTATAAATCACTCAAGAAACATTTGCCAGCTAGAAAATGAAAAAAATAAAAAAATCCCCCAAATTGAAAAGATGAAAGGTGAAGTTTGAGTAAGTTCCTAAAATATTGTCTCAAAGGCTGTGCTAACTTTTTTCTGCTGCAGACTGTAATGTCTAAGTATTATGATAGGAAATATTACGGAGCTACAATTGCACGGTATGCTCTTGTCTGCTCTGGCAGCAGGCTCAGGTAGCTTTTGTTTGCTTATTCTGTCTGGGTGCCTCCCTACCTCTAGTGCTCAGGCTTTCTAAGACCTCTCTTAACAGGACAACAATCACTGGGTTGCAGTCAAATATTTGGATGCTGTACGTTAAGCCCTCAGGGGAATTCTCTGTTTGCAATCATCGTTATTACTGAGCATGACAGGATAGAGCATAAGGCAATTCCAGTTTTTCTAAAAACACTGAAGTATAGGAAAGGACCAAAAGAATTCCTTTTCTAGTTTCTGTCACCAGAGATTCCCAGAATTTGTTTTATACGTGCATTAGATGTGCACTGTGTTCATCTTCCTGCATGTATAAGTAAAATGTCCCTGAGGATATTAAACTATTTTTACAAGTATTTCAATAAAATAGTTTGTCCTATAAAATTGGAATCTCCCCATTCTTGCGGAGCTTACTTGATGCCTTTCTGTGAGCATATATAAAAAGAACTGCATAATAAAATCTATTCATTTTTCGTGCCGCTCAGTCTGCTGCATTGGTTTTATGCTGTCCATGGCTTTGTAGTGTTAGCACATTGCGATGTGGCAGCTTAAAGGTATCATAGCAGAGCCAGCACACAAGAAAAGAAAGCTATGTATATAGCTGTAAATCACCAGTATCGGGGCTTTTTTGTAACGCTTCCATCAAGTGTACATAAAACCATTCCCTGATTTGAATAATTTACTAAGCTAAATAATAAGACTAGCAATATACGTAAAATAGGGAAGATCAGGCAGCAGAAATATCCACAGTTTCAATCAGGATTACAAATTACAGATCTCCAAAAGATGCTAAAATGTATGGAAAAAACCCCAACCCCTGAAACTGATCAAAATTAGTGTCAGTCATTGATTTCTAGAACACACAAAGAGACGGTGAGTATAAATGTGTTACTTACAAGTGCTGAGGATTTTAGGGAATGAAAATGGAGACCAGGAGCTGGAGACTGCCTGCCATGCCAGCAGTGTTGATTTGGAAGCAATGGACACAAATAAACGTTCAGCAAAGCTTAAAAAGCTGCAATGCAAGGCTAGCCAAAAGTGTCCATGTCCTTACCGTGCTGCGGCTGGCAGGCAATCCGTGTCTGGGAGCCTTCAGTCCCTCTAATCAGGCTCCGGGGATTTTGTTTGCACGAGAGAGTGTCCTTTAAGTGATCAGTGCAGGAAAACAGAGAAATAAAGAGAAATGAGCAAATGGTACAAGGCAAATAGCTGCAGGTCTTTAGCATGCTCCCTGCGTTTTCCTGAGCTGCATCTGCAGTAGAGAAAATATCCCAAAAATAGCTCAGGCTGCCAATGACTTGCTGAAACCTGAGAAAGAATTGCTGAATTTAAAGATCTGGGTTGCTGTGGGTGTATGATTAAAGTGAGAAATTGCTGGCAGGAAGAACCTAGGATGAAACCACATGCTTCAGGAGTAACTTGTGAGTTCATTGGTATCAGAACAGGAGCTGACCTCTGATTTCCCCCTCCTCCACCCAATGCCAGTTAACCCTTAAGAGTTCAGCATGCAAGAAAGTTCTGTCATAGCAGATGGAAGAGGAAATATGACCAAAAAAAGTTCTTTTCAACTGTAATATCTGTGATGTACTGAATATTTTATAGCAGTGCCCTATTTCCTAAATTTCAAAGCAGTCAGGCAAGCTGATGTTTTGCGGAGGTCTTGGAAACTGCACAGTTCTAACATCTGGAAAGTTTGGTCTCGTGTATTGAAAGTGTGGTCGCGTGTAGGGTATATGCTAAATGCCCTCTTTAAGTTGCTCGTGGTGCCACAGAGTGAAAAGGATTTCAGGTAAAGTTTTGAAGAAAGAAGAAAGGGTAACATAACAATTTAGGAAATTTTCTGCAAATACTGACTTATGGACAAAATATCAAGAATTGCCAGAGTATTTGGTGCAGCCTTGGAGGGAGGCACTGGTATCTTTATATTGTGTCCAGAACAAATTATGGTAGGTGAAGGACTACTCCAAGTTGTTCTGGTCTATAAGCATCCCTTATGAATTCCTTGTGCGATCACTAGAGCATAGTGTCACGTTAGCCCCAGTCCTCAGTTTGCTCCCTGGTGCTTTTTTATGTTACTTCCCTGATTTAGAAGAGAACAAGAAGCAGTTGGCACAAAGCTGGGTACATTGGCTTGACATCAGTTAAGTTTCCCAAGTAGTGCCAAAAGTAATCCTCAGTAACCTATTTAGGACAGTATGAAAGCTGCCAGAGCATGGACTAGGAGCTAGTCCCCAGTTTTCTTTGTACTGACACTATAAAGGGAAAAAGCTTCAGTGCTATAAGTGGGTTAGATTCAAGCCACGTGGGACTGGGTTATGAGAAGCTGCTGCTTTGGAAAGCAATTGTGCATCTGAGAAAAGAGCTGAATATTGCCCTTCAGGATGTGCTTTTGTTTTAACATCAGTTTTTTAAGATGTGCCAGACAATAATGGCATCATAGGGAGAACAAAATATTTAATGTGCCTGAGCCATAGTGGTGTGTGATCACCTCATCATTCTGATAGGACTGTCCACTTTACGTGATGAATCTATACCTCTTTAACAGTATCTGAGCAGGTTATCCTGAAGATGCTGTGTGTATGTGAGCATTTTAAATATATACTAGTTGCTGTAGTTTTGCACTCACAGTGATGTTCTGTGGGGCTAAGGAGCTGAGCATTTATCCTATGGAAATAAATAGGAGTGTAAGTTGCAGGTGTAGAAGGGCAGCTGAGAATGCCTAGCTATGGCCTTCCCTTTTGCAGGTGCTTTGGACAAAACCGCCCATTAACAGGTCTTTTGGTCTATCCGCAGTTCCAGCTGTTGTGATCATAAGAGTTGTTCTAGGAGCTAGAAGCGTAGACAATCCCTGAAATTGGCTGGTCATTTTATTTGTATTTATACCCCAGCAGGCACTTTCTGAAGTACTTCTGCTGACCAAAATGAAATATAGACTATTAGAAATTATGGCCTAAATAATGATGTCTCGTGTTGCAGCATTCACTCTCAGACAAAAGGCAGTAAGCACTTACACATTTCTAGTGTTCATATATATTATGTCATAAATTTCATGGTGACCTCACATCTGATTATTAATCTTCTAAAAACTCCTAATGCAAACCTCTGTTCCCATCTTTGAAGCAGCAAGTGATAATACAAAAGACTTTGTAGGCACCTTTTTTTTGTAAGTTAATAAAACCTAACGCCAGTAATAATGACAGCTAGTGGGTAATTCATCACGAATGATACACTGCTAGTGATATATCAGCATTAAGACTATCATTAGAGGCTAGTGTCTGTGTGTTAGCAGATGAACTACGCATTAAAAAATGAGAGTTTTTTTCCCCACAAATGAGGCCATTAATTAAAACCCTCTTTTTGTCTCTCCTTGTTATGAAGAGGTTGCTAATACAACACAATGAAGCCGTGCTTCATCTCGAACAATTGGAAACTTAGTATTCTGAACCATTCTCTCTTTGTTCCATTCTCTCTCTGTTGAATTTCATTAGTACTGAGAGTCTAGATCATAAATTATATATATATGAGATAATGCATATTTTTGTATTTTTTAACTTAAATGTGACATAGGGCAAAAGTGAAGAGAAAAGAGCATGACAGAATTCTGAGCAGACAGCAGATGGGTGGTTTGGCATGAAAACAAAGACGTTAGCATACATTCATTGTTCTTACAGTGAAGCACCAATGCTTATGGTGCCTATCAAATAGAGGTATGGAGAAAGTACATCTTGCACTGAGCATGATGCTTTACATCATGATACCTCTGAATTATGTAACACATTCTTGAGAGCTAAATGCTTGAACGCTCTTCTTCTTTTATTCAATTCAGTCATTTCTTTAATATCATATTACTTGAGTTTTGCCCGAGCACCCAGTGCAAGCTAAGTACTGGCTTTCATCTTTGATTTCCCTGGAAAGAAGGGGAGCAGTACCTGAAGCTAGTGCTATCCCACCGGGACTGACTTAGCTGTGAGCCTAATGCATAGTCCAGTGTGGTCCGTAAATTGTCTGCCGTTGTGTCCATATGCACACTGGGATTTGGATTTTAGCATCCAGTAACGTTTGAGAGTCCTTGCCTGTAGGTGTTGGTTGATCTGGAGAAACAAAGTCCTGTTTCTACCAGTGCAATAGAGTCACCAGACTAGTGTAAATGAGAACTCTGTTACAGAAGCTTGTTGACCAAAATAAACTGGGAAGAAGTTATGGTGGGAGAAAGAAATGAAGAGGCTGAAAAGGGTAGGAGGCCAAAATAAAGTGATAGGCCAAAGGAAAAGTAGAGGCCAAAAAAAAAAGTTGAGGGCAAAAGGGGTGGGAGGGCAAGTAGAGGCCAGAAAAAAAGACAGAAAAAAGCAGAGATGGAAAAGGGGTGAGAAGCCAAAAAAGGGGTGGGAGGTGGGAGCATAGGGGCTTTCACACCACCGATGTTATCACACCACCAGGGTTCGTAGCCCACCAGAAGTGTCGCAACGCCGGGGTTGTCACTCCACCGGGAGTGTGGCACTGAAAGGGCTGTTGCACCGACGAGGTGGTCGCACCGCTGGGGCAGCTGACCTGCCAGGGCAGTCGCACGGCCACGATTGTCACCCTTGAGAATAAAAAATAGATTATGCTTTCATGAAATACTAGAAATGTAATGCTCAGCTCAAATGCCTATGGAGTACCCATAAAGGCAGCTATCTTCTGTTCATTGGTACCTTGTGAAATGTTAGTAGTTGTTCTGATGACATACAGTTTCTATAAATCCTTTGTTAATGCAGCTCAGGTGGTGCATAGAGCTTAACCATAAATTATTGTTTGAAACAGGTATAGGGATAATCCCAACTTTTCACTGACAAGGTGGATCTAACTGTCTAGTATGTGATGGAATTCTTTTTCTTATGAAATAATGTGGAAAGTTGCATGATAGGAACAAAGAAGCAAAATAAATAAATCGTGAGATTTTATTTGCTGAAATTTTATTTCAGTCTTTTTCCTCACTTAGAACTGAAAAATATCATCACTCAGAGGAATTTTTGCGGTTTTTACTATGTTGTCACTACATTAATGCCAAAATATTTTTACCAAAGTTTAAGAATGTGGGATTGCACTAGATCTATTGAATCAAAATAGTAATAATAATAATATGGCATAATCTGGTGCTTAGTGTTATATGCTAAATAAACCTATGGTTGGAATGCCAGTGATTCTCTGATCATGCGTTATTTTTAATATGGATATTTTTTGCCTTCTGTTATGTCCTCAGAGGCATTGCTGGTGTCCCAGGGCATAGCATAAGAATAACTGTTAGTGCCGTGAAGAATGCGTCTAGCTGAATAGTTCCACCAGTAAGGGTTGGGGTTGGGTAGGTCAGGTTAATGGCCTTGATTACTGCAACTGTCTTTTTCCTCGTTTCAGTACAGCGATCCGTAGCTAGCACTGTTTATCTAGGCAGTGTGCAAAAATATGCAAAATATTTCATTTTGTGACAGGAACGTGAAAAGTAAGGCCCCTTCCTGTACCTGACAACACACTTGCTACGAAATATTTCTGCCATTCTAGCTCAGGCTAATTAGGCATCTACCAGAAGCTTTTCACTCCTTTCTTTCTCTTCTCTATATTTTTTGCCTTTCTTCCATATTGTCTGGGACTTTCTCCTTTGTGTTTAAAACCACTCTCAATTACCATCTCCCTTGCCAAGTGCATTCTGACTGTGGCTCATCCCACCCCACTCTGTTCCAGACCCATACTCTTGCCCTGTGTTTTCTTTAGCCCTGGTTTGCTTCTTTAGCTGGAAACCTGCTGTTGGAATGGATAAGTCTCATCCTGTGTAACTACAGGAAAGGTGCCAGTATAATAGAAACTGTTTGTAAAATTGATTTTCTTCTCTATAGAGAACTGACTGGAAGATTTAGTGAGATCTCTATAAACATTCTGTAACAATCACTGAAAAAGAAAATTAAAAAAATGAAACCAGAGGAAAGCCACAACCTGGCCCTCCCTCTAGGCATTGAGTTTCTCATCAGTTGTCATTGCAAATTTCCACAACTGCTTTTGGCACCATTTCAAAAATTCTAACTCTGTGCTATGCTTTGTTTGATTAATGACTAGTTCCAGAGGTTTTCTCTGATGATCCTCACATGAGACATAAAGAATTATCAATTGCCTCAGCAATGTCTGGGAGCAGAGTATGTCAAGGATATAGTCTGCTTCCCTGAGTTTATAATGAAACATCTTATTGTATTCCTTGCCCTAAGGTACTAATTTGATACGTTCTGCATCTGCTTGGCCCGAGCATTGCAGGTTTGCCTTAGCAAAGTGAGAGAATGTCATAAGAAATTGCTATTAACAACCACCAAACCCATAATTATTCCCATGCTATGAAGCATTCAAGTTGGCCTTACTGTATTATTTCAGTTTTACGTATACAATAGTATAAACCAGAATACTCCAAAGCGACTGACTTCTGGATACTAACAGCTCCATTACCAAAAGCTTTATTCTGAATGATAGGGAAAATAGTGAGTAAAATACTCCTGGTTCTGCTCCATTGTACAGCTGTAAATCCAAATAAATTCCCTCTAAACGTACACATTTCAGATCAGTGTAGAACTTGTGGTAGATAATGGGTATATCCTTTCCTGAGATGGCTTCACAGTGACGAAAAGGAAAGACGATTAGCCCAGTTTCTAAATGCAGGGACTTCTGTGAAAAGAGTTAGCGCTTTACTGGTGGACTTGATTTTACTCTGAAGCGTACAAATCAGGAAAGGTTCCATTAAAAGTCAGCTGGAGCCTGAAGCCCATCAGTGTCATTCTGTCTGATATGTTGACTGTGGGGAAAATTTACTATTGCAGTTGCTGCATTGCCTTTCCCTTCTCTTAGCATCGTCTGTCTCCAGCACAGTGAGTCTGTTCTAAGATGGCTCAGAGGTTCCTCTTGTTTAAACATACTTGTTATATCTCTGCTGCCTGCAGTCAGCCTATCTAAATATCCTGGGAAAGTATGCATAGCAAACCAGTATCACAGTAGTCCTTTGAGGTAGGGTAGCGATTTTATGATAAAGAAGAAATGGAGTAGAGAAATTAAATGACTTGTCAAGAGCTGCAGAGGAAGAATGCGTCAGGATCCAGGCTGGAGCCCAAGCATGCGCTTTTTTTCAATCTGTAGCTGATTTGTCGTACACTTTGAAACTGGGGAAATTTGGAAGTGTCCGAAACCAGTTAAAAAAATGCAAACAAAGAGGAATAAAGAAGAACAAAATGCAACATCAGTAAGGTTTCCCTTCACCTCAGAGACTTGTTGCTACCTTTTCTGTCCCTCAGAGCTCTTTGCTCTGCATCTGATTTCTCCATGGCAGGTATTTTTATCAGCTTATGGTGTTTTTCCTATGATTGAAGATGTCAAACGTCTTCTCTGGGTATATGTACTCTTGAAGTTTTGTGTTTCTCAGTTTAGATAGTGCTGGCTATAGGAAACATCGCGCTCATTCATGTCTTGAATCAGGAAAGCACTGAAGCAGGTACCTGAAGGCAAGTTTGCATTGCAGTGGGACTATACTTGGGACTACATTAGGACTATATTTAACCATTCTTTTGATTAAGTGTGGTTTTCATATCTGAGGTACTTCAGTACTATTCTGAGGTATGTTCAGCGCTAGGGTTTTCTCATCTCTCCCTACATATGCAAACCTTTGATTTCCAGAGACAAGGTTTTGCAGCAGTTGAACCAGAGGTCTAACTGGGTAAGATAGTTCTTCCATTCCTGTCCAAATAGCCTGCCAGTCCCAACACCCGTTTATCTGATGTGTAAACTGGCCGGCAGGGCTTCATCAAATTATTCTTTTCCTTCAACAGCTTAATCCCTTGGTCTTTTCTCAAGAAAACTTCTCATTACTACAGTAGGAATTTTGCCTGAGGCTTGTAGAATCCTACCTGAGATTTAACTGTGCTATTTGACAATTATTAGTTATAACACACTGAAAAATTACCCAGTATGAATCCCTGGTGGATCTGATTCTGACCTTTTAGCAAACTGGGTGTGGACAAGAAGCTGAACATTTCAAAAAGTGTTGTTATTAATATTAAGCAAGGGAAATAATTTGATGGTATTTTAAGAATGTCCAGTTGGTTAGTTAAATGAGAAACCCAAAAGTAATATTTGAAAGCCATTCCACATAATCAGCCTCAAGGACTGTGGTACAGGATTCCTGTGTTACAGTTAATGGAAAAAAAATTTTTTTTGGACAAGCAGAGGTGGAGGTTTTAATCTACTGATTTGTTCCATGTAACACACATTTTTCCACTACTGCACCATGTTTTTCAGTAACGTTGCTTATAAACTCCTCCCAAGGTTTAAATTTATTGGGAAAAGGTTAGTGGAAATGCTTTGAGTTAAATATGAAGCTCTCAGCACATGGAAAATAGCAATCTACTGTAAAATGAAATTTTGGTATGCTGGTGTCCCTGAGGCAGGTACGTTACCATGCCTTTGCCCCTCACACGTTAATTTAATGTTTGCTATATAACGATCAAGTTTGCTGTCCTATTTGGGCAATACAAAAGCCGCCTCCAATACACAGCTGAGATTTTCTTGTCCAAATGTGCTATTCCTGGTAGCCATACCCCCTCCACTTGGGCTGTCTACAAAAGACATTGAAAAGAAAGAGGGGCAGAAGGACATGTAGGACAGTGTGGCCATCCTGAGCTGCCCAGCCTGTGGCAGTCTGATTCAGCTGGGGGTAAGGCAGAGAGAGAAGCAGGGAGTCAAATGCGTCTCACTGATGTCTTCCTCTCAATGCTTCCTCAGCTCAGCTGAATGCACATGACAGCAGTGATCTTTCTTTGAGGTCCTTAGGAAATGTATTCTGTAAAATACAAATTTCTTTGCCTTTTGAAGTATGTTTCTATCGCTGCCTGAGCTTGATTTTGCAG
This sequence comes from Pterocles gutturalis, assembly GCF_000699245.1. Lineage (NCBI taxonomy): Eukaryota > Metazoa > Chordata > Aves > Pterocliformes > Pteroclidae > Pterocles > Pterocles gutturalis. The sequence goes on along the minus strand of NW_010147271.1, from coordinate 950 downwards.
TGACTTTCCAATTCTACATCGTTTCAAATAACAGTTTGGTCATATAGGTACCTGAAGAGCCTCCCTTAGCCCAGTGGCTGCCAGCTCACCTTCGGTGTTTTGTCAGCATTTACAGTGCTTTCCCTGAGATGGCTTTTTTTTTTTTTTAACAGAAAACTCGTGTTTATGTACTTTTTGTAATCGTGGAAGCCATTTAATCATAATATTTAATTAGGTTTCTCTCCAGTTTAGGTCTGGAGCCAGTTTGGGTTTGTTTTAATTCAAACAAGATTTTCTAAATTAAGCCCTTTTTCAGTGGCTTTCAACTCAATTAGAGATCAGAATCTTAACTTCTGTTTAGAGCAGGCATTCAGAAAAGACTGTAAGCCTGCCTTTAACTCACCCTGACTTCAGCAAAAGTTCAGGGTACCTTCGAGATGAGCCTGTGCTTCAGTGCCTTGCTAGCCCAGGCCTGAATATCCACACAGGGCTTGGGAATTTTAATGTGTTTTACCAGGCCAAAGAAGAAACAAAGTGATAACTATTTTTTAATAACTGCTCTTAAAATTTATTGATTTAATTTTTAATTTCAATTAATATGTATTTTATTGACATCTTAATTCCCAGGTGGATTGAGTTAACAGCAGAGTGTGATCACTAGTTACAGGGGGAACATGTCGAGAGGCAGAATGGATTAGGATGTGTCAGACACCGTGAGTGTGGTCTAGTGTGGTTGGGTTTTCTAGTTCCAGCCTTGAACTAGAATGTGCCCTGTACATCTAGTGCTAGAAAAAAAGACAAGATCCTGCCTAGGTCTTTGGAAGCTTGTAGAGCCACTGCTTGAGTTCACTGGCACCAGATTGTTTTTCTTATGGTGCAGTTTGCACTGAGTAAGCAAAAGGCTGGAGCCAGATTCCCTGATGATACATCAGGGAATCAAGTGGTCTAACAGAGCAAACCAGAGTCAGGTA
>NW_010147270.1:0-271 GCF_000699245.1 Pterocles gutturalis | reverse complement strand
AATTTCTGCCTGGCTGGTTTCCTGGAAGCCGTTCCTCGTGTTCTCGCACAGTTCCAGCGCTTTGACCAACTTGGCTGCTGGCCCGGGCTGCCGGCTAACAAAGCGAGAGCTCATTAAATGCCGTCGGGTTGCGAAGCAGGGATAGGGAGGGGAGTGGTGGGTGCTGTGCCTCAGTTTCCCCTTTAGCTCCTTCTCCCCCACGCCCCGTGTCCCGCAGGAGGATCCCATCCCGGAGGATGGCACCGAGGGAGACAAAGCGGTGGCAGAAGCA
>NW_010147269.1:0-841 GCF_000699245.1 Pterocles gutturalis | reverse complement strand
TCCTGGGGCCGCGGGTTCGAGTCCTGGGGCCGCGGGTTCGAGCCCCGGCCACGTTCTGTGGGACAGCGGCACAGCCCCAGCAGCGGCCGCGTGTGTGTATGTAAATTAAATCATATGTATGTATATGTCTGCACCCTCTGTGTCTATAAGTGCACACCTGTGAGCACCCATCTGTGGGTACCTGCAGTACCCATCCCTGGATGCAGCCCCTGGTGCTGTATTTCGGGGGCAAAGGAGGGCAGAGGGGTTTGGGCAGCACTGTCTTGATCCCCGTGGCCCCCCCGTCCTCTGGTCTGCAGGAGCAATCCCATCCCTCCATGGAGCAACAATGCCACGGGGCAGCTGGAACCGTCGCCCCTGCTCCATCCTTCTGCCCACGTCTTTATTTCAAGATAACGGGCTCCTCTCCTGCATTTATCCCCTGTTGCTGCCCTATTGCATCCTCCTGCAAGCACTGGAGGAGCTGAAGGTGGGCATGGCCAGGGCAGAGCCCGCTGGGTGCAGGCTGACGGCAGGTGGGGGGCTTCAGGACCCACCACGGTGCCAGCACCGGTGTCACGATGGGGGTCTGCCGGCGTTCCAGCTGAATTTGGGGTTATCTGGGGCTCTGACAGCCCTGCTCTGCAGGAAGCTCATCCTACCAGGGGGCTCCGTGGGTGCTGGTGGGTGCCCCAGGCAGGCGGCTGGTGGCCCCGAGGGGTTGCCACGGATATCCCTCACCCTGGTAACGGGATGCGCTTCCCACCCATGCCCCGAGCATCCCTCGTGGGTTGGGGTACCCAGGCTGGGGGGCAGCCACCTCCTCTCCCCCAGCACCCCCAGGCAGCCTGGGCATGCAGCC
>NW_010147268.1:0-1119 GCF_000699245.1 Pterocles gutturalis | reverse complement strand
GGTACAAGTACAGCTTTTAGTAGAAGAGACTTAAAGCAAGAAATGCACACTTTGCCATGTTGCCAAGAGAGCTGGAAGCGCATTGCAAACACGGGATGAGGGAGAAGAGGGGGAAAGGAAAGATAATTTTTTTCAGAGAGGCAGTTTTCTTTAATCTATTTACAAAAGAAGAAAAGAAAAAAAGCGGTCACATTTGGTTTTGCATTTGGAAATCTGCCTTTTAAATACTTGCCAAGCAACAAGTGATCATTTTATCCCAAGCCAGCATGAGCAATTCTCCAAAGCCAGGCAGACTTTGCAGGTTTACATCTTGCAAAATTACAGATATCTTCCAGCTGGAGTTCTTCCATGCATACTAATCAATCAAAATGAAAGAGATGAAACAGATCTTAATTCTCTTTTGACTGTTGAAGGAAACTTGTCATAATGCCTGCCTTCCTTTATAACTAAAGAGAGCACGAGAAGCCTGGGCCAAATAGTTCTTTAGTTTTAATCACTGACAAAACTCCCACATGTCCACCGGGATTGTGATTAAATTCAAACAGAAAAGTTCACAACAATTCTATGGTGGCTTCCTTTTCTGTATGTTTGAGTTCCTGGGAAGCTGATGGGAAAAGACAATTAAAAGCTTGAGTCTTTTTAGTGGGCTGCTTGCATTAAAAAAATAAATAAATTAATTTCCTCCCAGAGCTCATATTCATTTGGTGAGTGCAATATATTCTGTATCTGCCATGGTTTTTGGTAGGAATTATAATGTGGGAAGAACTGTCCATCTTAGGATATATTTTGCTTTCTTTTCTTGTGCCTACCCACACAGACTGGGTTTCTTATTGTTTCAAATATAACTTGAGATACCAAAATTGTCAGTAGTCTAAATGATGGTTAAGACACATATTTCCCCAACAATCATTGCAGCTCCACTCTTTCAACTCATATACTCTTATTTTAGTCACTATGACATAAAAAAACTTGTAGCTCTCTAAGTCCATTAGCTGTTCCAGATTTCATGCCAGAATACAGTTTATTACCTCTCCTTAAGGAGAAGTCTCCTCTGCCTGTATAAATGAAAAATACAACCTTTTCCTCAGTTCAGGGATAGATCATCAGGAAAAGCTAGGA
>NW_010147267.1:0-12481 GCF_000699245.1 Pterocles gutturalis | reverse complement strand
CCCGGGGTCCGTGTTTTTCCCTCCCCCCGGGTCCGTGTTTCCCTCCCGGGGTGCTGAGGGCACTGGTGCCGATGGACACCACCCGGTGCATTCACTCTCCGGTGTTCTGAGGGAGATGCCGTTAAGCCTGTCGGTTCTTATTGGATGATAGAAGTTGAAGATTAACACAGAGTTTAAAAGAACTGTAATTATATGAGCTCTGTGTTTAATAGCAGATGTGCACAAAGCTGGTTTTGTGGCAGGGGGGGAATTAATTATTTTCACTTGAACCTCCAGCTTTGTCCCAAAGCGTTACGTGCCGCACAGTCAGAGCGTTGAGGTGAAACGCTGGGATTGTGTTCTTTCGGGCTGGATTTGAAGCTACTTTTGAATCTATCTCAGAGAAAGCTGCTGTAAAAAGCGCAGGGCTGGGGAGGTTTCCAGGCTTTTGGCTGCAGAGAGGTACGAGCTCTCCAGAGGGAGCACAAGCCCCGTCATCGCTGCTTTAAACCCGTGGATTTACCTCCTGGCTGCTGTTCACAGACCCTAAATGGAGCAGTGCTTCATTCAAACTGACGCCCGGGCCGTTAACTCTCAGTTTGATCAGTTTTCTGTTTAATTAGACCCACGTTAATGTCAAGGCTCCGCGGGCCTTTGCGCGTGGGGAAGAAATGTCGAGGTCAAACATATTTCCTTAAGAAGATTTTCTCCGGTTTCCAGATAAAGGAGACTTGGTTTCCAAATCAGATTAGAGCCTGGCTGCATAATTAAACGTTATTGCGTCTGCAGAGTGACTGACAGTCTGAGAACCGCTGACGGTTAACTGTGAGAAATTTTTGCCTTGAAAAATCTGCATTTTGGGGTTTGCCAGTGGCGGCTGCTGATTCAAGCAGGGAACACATGCAGCCAGGCACACGCTGAACGTTTAAGTATCAGTGACATGGAGCGTGTTCAAAGTAGTTTGTGAACCTCACGGGAAAGCAGCTAATTAAGGGGTTTTCTCTATCTGTGTGGAGCGTTATTCAGCTTGTGTTGCGCCACGCAGGCTTGCGGTGCTCTCCTGAAGCTCTCGAGCGCAGACGTGTGCGTCTTGAGGCAGGTTAGTAGCTGGCCTCGCAGTCGTGAAAGCGCTGAGGGAAGTTCAGAGAGAAGCTGAGGCGTGTCTTGTCTGCTCAGGTCGCGGGCTCCTCGCTGCCGAGACCCTTCCTCCCTGTGTGGTTCATCTAATTTTCGCTTGTGTTTTAAAAACAAGGGAGCAAAAGAAGTCTCTGAGAGCTTTCACTGCTTCTGAGCTTTCACGTGAAGGATGAAAGCGTGGCGCTGAGGCAATGATAATCTGATCCTTTATTTTACTAGCCTGTGGTTTTCTCGTCTGTGTTCTTTACAGGTACAAGCAAAATAATTCAATTTAGTTCCTGGCCGAGATGTCGCTCTCCAAAAGAGAATTGGATGAGCTGAAACCATGGATCGAGAAGACGGTGAAGCGAGTCCTGGGGTTCTCGGAGCCCACCGTGGTCACTGCAGCACTGAACTGTGTCGGGAAGGGCATGGACAAAAAGAAAGCCGCTGGTACGTCCTGTTTGCTCCCACCCTGACCCTGCAGCTGTTTGTAGGGGTGGCCGGACCCCTTGACAGAGAAAATAGGTGCACAGAAATCCTCAAATAGCCTTGAAATGGCTTCAAGTCAGATTTAAACTCACTCTTTGTGTTCCTGGAAGACCGACCTCCTGCTGGTGGTGCTGGGTTGCATGGCAGGTCGTGGTTTCGTTGCTGATGGTGGCTGGCAGAGCTTGGGGGGTGAATACCATCCTTGCAGGTGTGCAGTCTGGTTTGTGTTCATCTAGTTTTTGAAAGAAACAAACCCCCCAAACCTGGAAGCTCTTGAGTGTACATGGGGGTGATTCTGACGCAGCCTTGGAGAGGCAGAGGTGAGTACGTGCAGATCCACACAGACAGGCGAGACACGATCAAAAGCCTTGGAAAACATTAGGAAAATTGAGGAAGGGAAAATAAATGTAAGGCCTCTTTTTCTAAAGGAACTGGAAATGATGATTATACCCATGGCTTTTCTATTGTCTGTTAGAGCCCTAAATTTTTTTCTGGACAAGGCCTGGACTCCTTTAATCCTTCAGAGTTTAAAGCTCCAGACAACAGGATCCACAGATCCCAGAGACCTCTGGAGCCCAGGTCGCAGCCGCTGCTGCGTTAGTGGGGTTGAATCCACCTTTAAATGGCTGTTTCACAGCTTCACAGAGGTCTCTGCAAATTCTCTGTTCTCCTGCTCATCCCAAGCTGTGAATTTTGCCCTTGACACAACTTTTCCTCTTTTCCAGACCACCTCAAACCCTTTCTTGACGATTCCACCTTGCGATTTGTGGACAAGCTCTTTGAGGCAGTGGAGGAAGGCCGAAGCTCCCGGCACTCCAAATCCAACAGTGACCGGAACCGCAAGCGAGAGCTGAAGGTGATTATTGATGGCTTTTTTTTTTTTTTTTCCTGTGGTTTGGTGGCCTTGGAGGCAGCACTGGTACTCTGCCACACTTTCCTCTTCCAGAGAGGTACATCTCGTAATGCTTAAAGTTCAAGAGAAAAGACCCTTCTCCATGATGAAGTGTGTGAGCCTTTACCTTTCGGTTCTCCTTACCTTCGGATGAGGCAGTGCCGTGCTCTCTTTGGTGGCGGCCAATGTGGAAACTTGAGCTTTTGATTTCTTTAGCGATCCGCGCTAGGCTCGTGCAGCAGAGGGCTACATCTCTCAGTTTTCTTTCATACTCTTTACTGTTGCATTGCTGTGTTTTCCCTGGGAGCCTGGGGTAGGTGCTCCCAGCTTCCAGCAGCTCCCCGTTGCTCTTCCTTGCCCAGACACGCTGTGTTTTGCTCTACTGGCCGATTCTCCCTGTCAGTGAGTGAGCGGGGCTCTGTGGTGGGTGATCTGGTGGGTTTTAATTCTCTTTTCCATCCGCAATCAACAGAGGGGTGATTTTTGCCGACCCCTGTCATAGCACCAGGTTAATTATAGCAGGGATTTAATAGCTAGCTGGTGTTTCTCCCATCTAACACTTGTCTGGGATGGTGGAAGTCTCATGCATCGAAACCTGTTTTCACCTTCTTTCTTCTCTTGAAGACTTTACTCGCCAGCTTCTGGAATTGCATTTTTTACATCACTCTCATACCGAGTGTAAAAGGGGCTACTCTCCAAGCTGCTCCCCGCTTACAAAGTAAGTTTCCTTTTTTACCTTTTTCTGAGGTTCCTGTTTTATGGCAATCTGTGTTTCTCTGTGACCGTTTTAGTCAGCACTTAACCTTGGTGAGCTCGAATAATCCTGGATCTCTTCAGGTGTGTTGGGAGACAGCTGCCTCCACTCCCTATTTTCTGTCAGAAACTTGCTTTTTCTCCTGCTGTCTGGCTGAGGCTTTAAGCGGTGCCAGAAGGGCTCTCCTCTGGGGCCAGGTGTGTTCACCAGTTAAGGAACGCTGCGTTAAAACAGTTTCCATCCTGTGGAGCTGGTACAGCCCGAGGAGCAGTGGTACAGCCCAGCTTGCAGATCTGGAGAGGTTTGCCTTCGTGTGTCGCATCCCCCCGAGAGCACAAGCAGCTTAAAAGGACCTCAGTCTTCTGCGGTTTCTTGGTCACAACAGAGGTGTGCATAAGCATCCTTTGAGTATTTCTGTGCCGTGGCTTCACTTTAATTTGGGTATTGGGCTGGCACAGCAGGTTTCAGCTGGGCCAGTGGATCCTGGCTGCTCCCTTTCTCCCTTTTGCTTTTGACCTCTTGGAGAACTGTCAGAGAGATGGGACTTCATCAGTCCCGTCGTTGCTCGGTGCTTCGCGGTGGCAGAATTGCAGGTTGCAGCCCAGTGGGGTGACTCTTGCAGTCCCATGGCTTTTTTTTCACATGGATCCTGCTTTTTTTTCACAAGTTGAATTCCGATTGTGCCCGCTTTCGGGCTGTCTTGTCCTCTCGTCTTCCTCGCGGCTGTGGCCAGCGTGCTGCAGGGCAGAGGGAGGGGAGGGAGCAGTGTCTTGGTGCAGCAGGGATCTCGTGCTGGCAGAGCAGAGCAGGGACGAGGCTGGCTGCGGAGCAGGGGATTCTTCTCTGGTGAAGTGTCCGCTGGGGTGTCTCAGCAGATGGCTGATGGTGTTCTCGGCTTCCCAGCTAACCCAAAAGTGGGACTGGGAAGCGGCAAGCAGACCTACATTCTTCTCTTGGCTTCTAGTGTGGGGACAGGCACCCCGCCTGCCAAATCGTCAACCCCTCTCTGTGGAATGACATTTCCTGGAGGTCATCCAGCAAGATGTAGATCTGTCCTGACCCTGCTGTAACGCAAGATGGTCTAGTGAGGGTCTGGAATCATGGTCATACTTGCAGACTGACTTCCCCCCACCCCGGTGCAGTTTTTAGAGTTGGAATGTGTACTTGCACACTTAGATCACGCAGCAACGAACAGCGGAATGGTTCAGAATGCTGCTTCCTGGAGATGTTAGCTATCCTCAGTGCCCTGTCTGGCCTGCCTTCTCTCTCCTTGGTTAACTCTTGTGGGGTAGGTCATTGCTTGGGAAGTTTCAGGAACTAAATCGTAATGGTTTACACACTTTATACTATGGGCAAGTCCTTTCTCTTGAACTTGTAGGTTTTCCAAGAAGTACCTGTGTCTGGATGAGGAAGTGTCCTTGTAGAATATGAACCGTTATAGTGAAGAAGGGATTGCAACTAACGCTTACAACCGGTGTGTATATTTTCTTTTCAAATAACACCTTGAGACACACACTACAGTAACACAGTTGCATGGACAAATCCAGTTTACACAAACGAGGCACTGACTAGATGAAATCCGTAGCCGCAGCCTCACAAGCTGGGATGTGTTCGACCGGCACGCGTTTCTAGCTCCTGGGGCGCAGAGCTCTGTGTAAAGCACACTTTGCCTTTTGTTTTGTGACCCTCAACGCTGCGTGCGAGTCCATCAGCGTGGTCCTTGCTCCACCTGCTCTCTGGGATGCGCTTCTCCAGAGCAGCTCGGTTTGAGCGCAGCGTCTTTGAGCTGGAGCCAGCTGGATTGGAGCGTGAGGGAATGCCGCAGGTGTCCCCACCTGCCCTGGGGCTGCATCCTCCTTTTGGGGAGGACATGCTAGGACAGCACAGCTTCCTTTGCCAAACCCTCTGAAGTTGTCGGAAGACGTGGAAACCATTTCAGCCCAGTCATGTCAGCTTGTGTGCAGGTTTTTTCCATCTCTCTGGGTAGCTGAGTGAGACCTTAAATCTCCTCAGTGCGAAAAATTCTTTGACCACCCGAGAGAATGATGGTGGCTTTACACAGGAGCATCCTTGTTGTGTCTCCTTCTCCTTGGAGCTCTTGCATGGATCATCACTGATGCTTTCTGGGGGGGACCAGGGCACAGGCTTCATGGGGGATTGCCAGTAGATCAGCCGGCAAGCGCTGCCCTGGAAACGCTGAACCATGAGGCAGTGCTAACCATAAGGGGACGGACCTGATCCGCATGGAGGTTTCTCATCTGAAAACAGTGGCAGTGAGGAGAACTCTCTCGTTTTAACCACAGCTTGCACCTTCTCTCCTTTTACATTAGGATGTGTTTGGTGATGACTCTGAGGTATCCAAGGAATCTTCTGGCGTCAAGAAGCGGCGCATACCACGATTCGAGGAGGTGGAGGATGAGCCTGAGGTCATTCCAGGCCCGCCATCAGAGAGCCCTGGGATGCTGACCAAGCTCCAGGTCAGTCTAACGAGGCTGTGTTCCCTGAGCTCTGCCCCAGGACAGAGCTGCATGTGCCTGAGATCTTGAATCCCAACGTGGTTTAGTGTTTATCTCAACTCATATCACAAGCGCTGAGCAAGCAAGTGGGAAGTTGCTTTTGACTGTCCTTTGTTTGCTACAGTCGTTATCTGTGTTTGCTTCACAAGGCTTGTTACGGCTAACAATAACATGAGGCCTTCAAGTGAGGAAAATTTGGATGATTTCTTTGCATAAACTGGAGGAAATGGTCGTGGTAGAGAGTTCCCCTACTGTTAAATTCCTTCTCTGCAGCTGGAGATTGTTGAGTAGAGCGGTTTGATGCAGTTGTGCAATTCTGTTCTCATGAAGCTGGCTTGCCTGCAGCTGTAAAAGGGTGCTGAGAACCTCTCCTTTCCTTCTGATAGAGGGGAGAAAAATTCACTATCCAATTTTCTCTCCATAGATCAAACAGATGATGGAGGCAGCCACCCGGCAGATTGAAGAGAGGAAAAAGCAGCTGAGTTTCATCAGTCCTCCAACACCACAGGTATCTACCAGCAGCAACAGGCAAATCCCGCAGTCCCTGTTTCAGCCACGACATGTTGACGTAGGTGTACTGAACAGGCATGTAAGAAAACTTCCTTCTCTGTCAACAGCCAAAAATTTCTTCTTCATCCCAATCGGAACGTCTCCCCATCGGCAACACAATCCAGCCCTCGCAGGCAGCGACGTTCATGAATGATGCCATTGAGAAGGCCAGGAAAGCTGCGGAGCTGCAGGCCCGCATCCAGGCTCAGCTGGCCTTGAAACCAGGGCTCATCGGCAACGCCAACATGGTGGGGCTGGCCAACCTGCACGCCATGGGGATCGCACCGCCGTGAGTACCTGTCCTTGGCTGCGCGATCCTGGCGAGAATGCCGATGGAGGGGCTGACCACTGTTGGTTCCCTAGCAGTGGCCTTAATGGCTGCTGAAGGAACAGATTTTATACTAAAGAGGTGATTTGGGGGTTACTCCTTCCTTGGATAAGTCTCTCCCAACTTCTGCATGCGAGATTTGTTACCTTTCTGGCAGCATAGATGAAATTTAATGTTACAAAGAAGCCTTTCAGAATTTATGGGCTGGTTTGGAGCTTACTGGGGAAACAAGGCTCACGTTTCTTTTGAATTAATGCTCTACTCACGTTTTAATGCGATGGATCTTGTCTTGCCACCAGGAAAGTGGAGCTGAAGGATCAGACAAAGCCTACGCCACTGATCTTGGATGAGCAAGGCCGAACTGTTGATGCGACTGGTAAAGAGATTGAGTTGACTCACCGCATGCCAACCCTAAAAGCAAACATCAGAGCTGTGAAGAGAGAGCAGTTCAAACAACAGCTTAAAGAAAAGCCCTCGGAAGATATGGAGTCGAACACTTACTTTGACCCCCGGGTCTCCATAACCCCAGCCCAGCGTCAGAAACGCACCTTTAAGTTCCATGAAAAAGGCAAATTTGAGAAAATTGCCCAGAGGTTGCGAACGAAGGTATTTGAGGTCTTGCCATGCTAACTGAGAGCACAGAAGTGAGGGTTCGGTTCGGGATGGGAGTTCACTCTCCTCTCCTGGGATGTAAAGGGAACTGTGTTGGCTTTGGAGCTTTTCAGTAAAGTCATGTGAAGCTTTTCTGTCAACATCGTTCTTGGAAAGGCAGGCATGCAAATTAGAACACGTGTGTAGAAAGCGTTTTCTTACAGCTAGCTTCACTTGATGGAAGACAATTTTTTTTTTAATATTTCTAAAGGGTAAAGATCATTTTCTGGCCAAGTGGTCTTTCTGCAGAAGTGATCACCCTAGAGGTGGCGATTTAAAGGAATCTTGGTAAAATGCCTGAGTTCTTGGGGAGAGGGGGAGAGAAGAGCTTCATTAGACAGAAAAGTCCAGGGATATGATGCCTAGGGAGACATTCCTTTGGGGTTGTTCCATGCTCCTAGAAGGTTCTGTAATAGGAGCAGGTTTTTGGCAAGTTTGTGATCTTCTGCAGAAGTACTCCACCATCATGTGCTGTGTGGTTTCTTCTGCAGGCTGCTTCAGATTTTTAAAAAAAAAAATTAATCAGCAGGTGCATACATATTGGGCTTTTCCTGAAGGTTGTGCTGTTTTGGAATGACCTTTATGTGCCGTTTTCCTCTCCTTATTCCTAGGCTCAACTAGAAAAACTGCAGGCAGAGATCTCGCAGGCTGCCAGGAAGACAGGGATACACACTTCCACCAAATTGGCTCTTATTACCCCTAAGAAGGAGCTGAAGGAGGGGGAGATCCCGGAGATAGAGTGGTGGGACTCCTACATCATCCCTAATGGCCTTGACTTGTAAGTATTTCACTTGCCAGGATCATTCTGACGCGGGAGGAAACTCGGCAGCTTCTCAGGGATAATGTGGTGGTCTGGTGAGCACTGGGGTAAATCAGGACAGACGTACTTGAGCTGTTGAATTCCACCTCCCTCAGCTCTGAGGTCCAGGTGGGCACTGGGTTTGCTCCCAAAGTCTCTTGAGGCTGGCGGTAGGCAGCTGCCCTTCTCCCTTGTTGGAGGCAGTGTCCCTCCAGCGACTAAGAATGTGTCTGCCGTGGCGTTAGGGGGATTTTTTTTGGCCGAAAGTAGGTGGTGTGTTTTGGTGGGTCTCTTTTTTCCAAGCATTAGTGAGGGTTCTGTATAAGTCTTGTTCACAGTAGGATTGTGGGAAGCGTGCCTCCTAACCATGAAACGTAGGTGGATATTGCACTGGGGGAGACGCCTACGCGTTACTACATCACTGTGTGTCTCCTTCAGCACATCAAGCTCTGAGCTGTGCTTTGGGTAGGGATTTGTCACGTACCCAGCACGGCTGGCGCGAGGGAAGTGTTTTGGTTTTTATTTTTTCATGGCTTGCGTTTAAGGGAACACAGGAATTCAGGCTGGCAGTTTTGCAATGATGCCCCCAACTCTCTCCTTTCTAGAAAAGGCGGAACGTCTTCAAAGAGAGATGAGTACTTCGGGATCACAAACCTGGTGGAGCACCCAGCACAGCTCAACCCGCCAGGTACTGCCCCCGTTTCCGTTGACTTTGCTGTTAAGCTACACACAAGGTACTCGGAGCGGCTGGAGCTCAGTAGGGTGAACCAGCACATGAGCCCTTGTGACACTGCAGCCCAGTGTCTCTTGTCCCTGTGAGGAGAAGAAATCATGTGAAGATAAGCCTGAAAGCTCTGCAAAGATAGATGAAATTGGGAGGGAGAGTCTCTGCCCTGTTTGTGGAAACCTGATGTAAAACCTGTCCCAGTTACCAGTAGCTTGCTTACCTCTCGATGGCCTGCTTTGCGCTGGCCGAGGTAGCCGTGCAGACCAGGTCCTCATCTCCAGTGGGTGGGTTTTGACCTTCTTCCCCTGAGGAGGGCACATAAAACAACCACACAGCATTTTAATTTTCAGTAAAACTAAAAAATAGCCAAAACCTGTTTTTTCCTGCTTCCGTGTTTGGTGCAGACAGCCTGCAGCGCTGCCAAGGTTGGGTTTGTTGATGAAGTGTGGATATAGCAGAGCGTGGTACGGGTGTAATGGTTGTAGGCAGTATTTTCTCTTGCTTCTTCAAAAGCAGATTTATGTTTATCTTACCTCGTTTCTCTTCCCAGTGGACAGTGACACACCGGTGACCTTGGGTGTTTATTTAACTAAGAAAGAGCAGAAGAAATTACGGCGACAGACTCGGAGGGAAGCTCAGAAGGAGCTGCAAGAGAAAGTCAGGCTGGGCCTGATGCCACCGCCAGAGCCCAAAGGTAACTGACGGCTGTGATGGGCAGGCTGCGAGCAGAGCTCTGGGCTAACGCGGCCACTTAGCTGTCAAACCAGTGGCCCAGGCTGTGTGGACGCAGGATTTGCTACAGGATTGCATGGATCTGTGTATCGGGGTGTGTTGCTGTGATCCAATCCCTACTCCTTTTTGAGCCTGCGAGCGTGCCTGGCGTTTCTGTGCCTTTACCATTATGGCAAACTGGTGTCAGACAGGAGCCTCTCACAGCTCCTCTCCTGTTTCCCTTGTAGTAAGAATTTCAAACTTGATGCGAGTACTGGGGACAGAAGCTGTTCAGGACCCAACAAAAGTTGAAGCTCACGTTAGAGCGCAGATGGCGAAGAGACAGAAGTAGGTGGCACATTATACCATTTTTTTGGTCAGTTTTAGATGGATTTAGTGGTGGTGCTGCATTTGTTTGTAGAGGATGAAATCCTTGAAGTGATGCAGCAAAGCAGAAGCAGTGTCCCTCTGCATGTTGCTCTTAAACCCTGTTTCAGCTGCCTTGAGTGACCCTCCCGAGGCCTGAGGGGAGCTGGGTCTTGGTGATCAGCTCTTGCCACTGGAGAGTGGCTTCGTGCCCTCTATTAAATGAGTTTCTTACTGTGACGATGATTGTCGTTGCAGTTGTTAATTGGACTGGTGACTGGATTAAAAAAGCCCGTGTCCCTCTGCATGTTGCTCTTAAACCCTGTTTCAGCTGCCTTGAGTGACCCTCCCGAGGCCTGAGGGGAGCTGGGTCTTGGTGATCAGCTCTTGCCACTGGAGAGTGGCCTCGTGCCCTCTATTAAATGAGTTTCTTACTGTGACGATGATTGTCGTTGCAGTTGTTAATGGGACTGGTGACTGGATTAAAAAAGCCCACATGCTTTTAATTCAAGCAGGTGGAGGCAGAAATCTGGTCAGGAGTTGGAACTGCTTTGGGATCTGTGGATTCTGTGCTCAGGAAGAGAAGGATCCGTTTCGATGCTGTAACGGGTACACCATAGGCTGCATTTTTCTTATTGCTGCGTCTCTCTTTGCATCCAGAGCTCACGAAGAAGCAAATGCTGCGAGAAAGCTCACAGCGGAACAGCGAAAAGCGAAGAAGGTTAAAAAGCTGAAAGAAGATGTTTCGCAGGGAGTTCACATAGCTGTGTACAGGTGAGCGCTGGGCTGGTGGTGGTTCACCGTATCTCTCTTTCTAAATACACCCTATAGAAAATGTGCTGACAGAGGGGAGCAGGGTTCCGTGGCAGGACTGAATCCCAGCCTGTAGCAATTGCACTGTCCCAAAAGACATGTCTGTTAGCTCTGCCCTTAACTCATCCCATCCGAGCACTAAAAACGCGCCAGGTTTGGAGCATTTCAGCTGGGATTTAAGTTTCTGATGAGGAGAACCATTTCCCAGCTGTCAGAGCTAACCTGGTACGCTGATGTCCAGAAATCATGAAACTTTCAAGATCTAAATGAAACGAAAATGGGAAGGGATGGACACAGCCTCTCTGAGCAGTCCGATAACAAATGTGCATCATTTTGAGGTGTGGGTAAAGCCCCTGAGGAGCTGGAGGAGGAAACGCTGGACCCAGTCAAGGCAGAGTAGGGAACTCTTAAGACTGGTGATAATCTGTTTTTCCACAAACTTTTTTTTTTTTTTTTAAATCCTATCCTTAGGGTCAGAAACTTGAGCAATCCAGCAAAAAAATTCAAAATCGAGGCGAACGCTGGCCAGCTGTACTTAACAGGCGTGGTGGTTTTACACAAAGATGTCAACGTGGTGGTGGTAGAAGGAGGTGAGTACTTCGGAGGCGGGCTTTTGGTCACAGGGTAGCGTACAAAATTATGTGAAAATTGTGGACTGAGGGTTGAGGAAGGACAAGGAAGTAAGGAGGCCGTTTGAAACTCCCTTAATTACAGCTCTAATGGGGTTAGTGCTGACTGCAGAGTGCACTGTAATCCAGTTAGGAAATCCATCACATTTGATGTTGAGGGGAAAAGCGCTTGGTTTGGATCCTTGATGCTCTGAGTGGATGCTTGGAGCGAGGAGAGCCTCGGTTCTCAGTCTGCCATGGTGCCTCGCAGTTTGTGCTGTTCTAAGTCATTTTTGCGAGGCGTTGAAGAGCCTGTTTGGCAGCAGGAAATCCCGAAGTGGCTGAGAGCTGAGTGCCCTGCCAAAGGCTGTGGGAAAGGCTCAGCCACCCCAGGGGTGTTAGCGCTGGATCAGCCTGGCTGCACTTTACTTGGCATTGTTTGGCTTCTACTGCTTTCTAAAACCTCCTAAAAACTGAAGGTTAAAGGACTTTTTGTGATCGTTGAGTCTCAATTCTTCCCCAGGCCCAAAAGCAC
Organism: Pterocles gutturalis; assembly: GCF_000699245.1. Classification (NCBI taxonomy): domain Eukaryota; kingdom Metazoa; phylum Chordata; class Aves; order Pterocliformes; family Pteroclidae; genus Pterocles; species Pterocles gutturalis. Next base: position 645 of record NW_010147267.1, on the reverse strand, counting down.
AGAAGAAATTCAAACGTCTTATGCTTCATCGAATAAAATGGGACGAGCAAACATCGAACACAAAGGGAGAGGGTAAGTGTCAGACTGTGCAGAGGAGGGGCGAAGGGGCTCTTCTCTGCATGCAGGGCTAAAATCAGCTTTATTGGTTGTGTTTTTTCAGATGATGATGAGTCCGATGAGGAGTCTGTTAAGAAAACAAACAAATGCTCTCTGGTTTGGGAGGTGAGTTGTGGGTGTAGTTCAATACGGGGCGCTTAGGCTGGGGGGAGGCGAGTCCTGTCTGACAGCAGCTGAGGCAGAAATGATCTTCTGAGGCTTTGTATCGGACACAAACCTGCTGCTCTGACTCTTTCTGAGCTGCAGCAGAACTAGGAGCATCTCCCTGGTACAGTGCTTCTCCTAGTCACACCTCACCCTGGAAAAATGTTTATTCCTGGGTTCCTCAAGCCGCTTGGAGCCATGTTTCCTCTGACTTTCCCCTGGAGCTGGGTCCGAAAGCCTCCCTTTTCTCCTCCCAGGGCACAGCGAAGGACCGCAGCTTCGGTGAAATGAAATTTAAGCAGTGCCCCACGGAGAACATGGCACGGGAGCACTTTAAGAAGCACGGTGCCGAGCACTACTGGGACCTGGCCCTCAGCGAGTCGG
>NW_010147266.1:0-1619 GCF_000699245.1 Pterocles gutturalis | reverse complement strand
GGGGGGCCCCGGAGGAACAAGGGGAGCCATTGACGAGCTGGGGCGGGCGAGGAGAAAGGCGGCATTGAGGCCCCTGCGCTGCCTGTGACCCCCCCTCCGTGCTGCCGGGGTCCCGCTCGTCCCCACCGCGGAGGTGGCATTGGAGGGGGAGCGTGGGACACGGGGACAGCGGCTGTGCCACCGCCTGGGCACTGGTGAGTGTGCACAGCGGGTGGGTGCTATGGGGGGGGGACCCACGGTGGGTGCTGGGGGCTTGCACGGTGACACAGTGTGGCACACGGTGGCATGCTTGCACGGTGGCACACAGGCGTTGTGGCACGATTGCATGGTGGCACGGTCGCGTGGTGGCACGGTCGCGTGGTGGCACACACATCATGGGACACTCGCATGGGGGCACACACGTCGTGGGACACTGTCACCCTTGCATGGTGACACACACGAATCATGGGACACTTGCATGGTGGCACACACGTCGTGGGACACTGTCACACTTGCTTGGTGACACACACGCATCGTGGGACACTGTCACCCTTGCACGGTGACACACACGAATCGTGGGACACTTGCACGGTGGCACACACATCGTGGGACACTGTCACCCTTGCATGGTGACACACACGTGTCGTGGGACACTTGCATGGTGGCACACACATCGTGGGACACTGTCACACTTGCTTGGTGACACACATGCATCGTGGGACACTGTCACCCTTGCACGGTGACACACACGAATCGTGGGACACTTGCACGGTGGCACACACATCGTGGGACACTGTCACACTTGCTTGGTGACACACACGAATCGTGGGACACTTGCACGGTGGCACACACATTGTGGCACACAGACACGCTTGTACGGTGGCACAGACGTGTCATGGAACGCTGGCAGTGACACACGTGGTGTGGCATGCTGTCACGGTGGCACATGTGTCATGGCATGCTTGCATGGTGGCACATATGTCGTGGCACGCTGGGGCACACATGCATGGTGGCACACGTGTTGTGACACACTGGCACACTGCCATGGTGGCACACAAATGTCCTGGCACGCTGGCATGGTGACACATCATGGCACACTGTCACACTTGCACAGCGGCACACGTGTCATGACATGGTGGCATGGTGGCACATGTGTTGTGGCACACTGTCACCCTTCCCTGGTGGCACACAGCTGGTGGCACACTGGCATGGTGACACACGCACGCTGTCACCCTTGCCCGGTGGCACCCACCTGGTGGCACACTGGCATGGTGACACACGCACACTGTCACCCTTGCCCGGTGGCACACTGGCATGGTGACACACGCACGCTGTCACCCTTGCCCGGTGGCACCCACCTGGTGGCACACTGGCATGGTGACACACGCACGCTGTCACCCTTGCCCGGCATGGTGACACACGCCCGCTGCCACCCTTGCCCGGTGGCACACAGCTGGTGGCACACTGGCATGGTGACACACGCACGCTGTCACCCTTGCCCGGTGGCACACAGCTGGTGGCACCCCTGCTGCAGCCCAGGGTGAGCGCGACGCCCCCTCCCCATTCGGTGCCTCTGTGCCCTCCCTCACCCAGCCCCAGTGCCTGTCCCCCCCCTCCCCACCTCTTCCTTACCCTGGGCT
>NW_010147265.1:0-9456 GCF_000699245.1 Pterocles gutturalis | reverse complement strand
TAGATATTATAAATATAAATAATATAAATATAAAAAAGTTGATTTTCTGCCTACTACTGAAGACCACTGCCCAAGAGGCAAGGAAAAGCATGTGTGAGATTGAGTGAATGAGGGCTTTTCTCATCCCCTTTAGCATGCAGGCATACAGGTGATGTTAATACCTGTCCTGTTCTTCCCCCTCAGTGAGAGAACTACGGTTGATAGCAGATGCCTTGGGACAACTGCTGCAACAAGGTAAGCACCTAATGATGATTTTCCAGACTAGCCTTACAGTCTTTTTATTTCAGAATAATTTGCATTCCAATTTTGGCATACCTATCATCCTGCAGCAAGAAGTTCCACTTCTGAATTACTCGTTGTGTGAAGAAATATCTTCTTTATTGTTAAGTGTAGCAGCCACTCTGGAGTGCAAAGGTATCAAAATCACCTCTAGAGAAGCATATCAAATCACTTCCTCAAAGATGTCTTTTATACATTATCAACCTTGCACTTTTGTTCTCCTGTCACATCTTAGCTCTTATATGGCTAATACATATCAGAATATTGAATTTTGTTGGCTCTTAACAAACATGCTGCAGTGGTATGAAAATAATATCAGTCTTTACTATTGTTATTATTGTGCTTATTATTTTGATTTACCTTTTCTTGTAGTTTATTAAACCAAAAGTAATCCTATCAACAACCCTAATACTCTAAAAATATTTCATTTTTCTTTCTAACAGATGAGTTGCTGTAGTTTCCACTGGTTAAAAAGGAAACTATAAATATACTTAGTATCCTTTGCACGCAAGTTTCTCAGGTATTTTTGCAGATATGAATGTCTAAAACAGAATGAGGACCATCACCCTAACAACACCTACTTTAATAACTGGTAGCTAGGGTGGGGAAAGCACCTAAGTAGAATGCAATTGGAAAGACAGATCTGCAACATTGAGACAGTTCAGGATCTATTGCTCTAGAAAGGATAAATTTAAGAAACAGGCATAGATTTTCACATTTTGAGCCAAAACTGGAATCCATTGCTCTCACTACATAGTAATTTCTCATTCAATTAAAACATCACTGGAAAAAGGTCAGTGTGGATAGGTTACTTCCCTTCCTTAAGTGTGCAATTGTTTCTAGTAAGTCTGTCTTCCCCGAGCCAGGCTACCTACAGTAGTAAGTACCTTACAAGTTAGTACAAACACCTTAATGGTACCTTAGAGCACCAGTAACTTACTATATGGTACTTTGTGATAAAAAAAAGATTAGTGCTTCTGTCCAAGGGTATCAGGTTAGGCTGCCCTATGGTGGTTTAAGAGATCTTATTAAATGTGACCAGTATTGGACTTTGAAAGTATTTCAGAAGGCACTGTACACAGCTTAGTAAGCTAATAAGAAGTAAATAGCAAGGGACAACCCAAAGTATAATAGATTAGATTCATTTAGAAAGCCATAGATACAGAAATTACTCCTGCTGTGTTAATGGTATTTGTTGAAGACAAGACACAGAAATCAAAATTTTCGATTCATGTATTCAGTGGTTGTCAGCAAAGAGCCCAAGTCCACTGTCTCCCCCATTCATAACTGGTCAAATAAACAATGTATATTTCTTGAATTTCCTCAAAAGCATTAGATATTGATCACAGATAGAAGCAGGACATCAGGAAAGATGCACTATGCCGTTCAGCAAGTCCTGTAGTAGGTTTTGCCTGTTAGGTTTTGGAAGCAGGCCAAGACTTTGGAGATGTTTCCTTGACATCAGGGAGGTTTTTATCTACACCAAAACTGAATGGAAAATACAGAACGTAAAACACTTGGCATTATCACAGAAGGGGAATTTGTTGTGAACATGAAAACACCAAGCAGGTGGTGAACAGGCAAGTAATGTTATATGCATGGATTCCACAGGGATGGATTTTGTACTGACAGATTTAACAGAAAACCAAAGAGAATTAGACAGATATAAGCAGGTGAAGACTCACTGAAATAGCAGCTGTCTTCAGGTCTATCATCTTATAACAAAACAAAAAGAAGTCATAATGGCTGCAGTTAAAGCAGGATAAGTTTGAATTCAGTTAGGTGTTAAAGTTCAAGCAGAGTCTAGGAGAGAGGGCTTAGCAAGGGATATCAGAAATACAGAAAGTAGGGCCTGAGGGAAGGAATATTTAGCAAATAAATTTAGTAGAATTGTTGTCCACTGTACAGCAAGAATTTCTTGGATTGCCCAGTATGACATCAGTCACCTGAAAATGAAACAAGTTTGGAATGACACCTCATTTCTGAAAGTCCCAAAACAGATATCTGGAAATGTTCTTAGAGTTAAGAGTGAGATGGAGTTGAGAGAGGGTGTAATCGGCCCCTCTGTGTACAAAGGAGAAAAGAGAATGTTGAACAAAAGAAATGGGTATGTTACTGCCATGCTTTTGTCAGGAGGTTGAAACCATCTGTTTCCCAAGAGTGATAGGACTCAATAGTATCAGTTACATATTCTCCTCCAGGGATCCCTAAAGTACAAATTGATTTTTTAGATACTAAAAGAGTTAACTTCTACTTGTAAGCTTAAGTTTCTATTCCAACACACTTACTCAAATACTTTCTAGGCACTGCAGTTGGATTGTTAACATTTAGCAATTTTTGACAACACAAGAGATGAACTACATCATTTCAAGTACACCTATTCCTCTTTACTTCAGGCCACACACTTGAAAAAACCAAAGTTATACCAGAACTTTATTTCTTATAAATGCAAACCTATTGGAATCTATGAAATAAGTAAAGGAAGGGAAAATTATATTTTGGTTGTCAAAACCAGTAACACTGATGTAATTGCAATGCAGTGTAATACAAGCATCATGTCTGGCGGCAGGTCAGGAAGACGGAAGAGAAGGAATAGTTCCAGGACTAGAGTAAAGAAGAGAGAGTGGGCATGATCAAGAGCAAGGGGAGAAAAAAAAAAAAATGATATGACATAAGATTAAAGAGAATAATCTTACAGAAAAGTTGAATTGGAACATTGTGTTTTTTTTCCAGAAGGCCCTTGACCTTCAACATTTGCAGGTAAAATCAGTCAGTATATCAGGTCAGAATGAAATTTTTTTTATCATTAAAGAGGGGGATGGTTAGCCTGTGCTGACTCACCACATGGCTTACACCTTTCAGAATACTCTGTGCTTCCTTTTTGACAAATATATTAATCAATAATAAATGAGCTAAAATAAGAAATCCTAAAGCCCTTTCTGTTTCCTCTACTGTAGAAAACAAAAGCATTAACGAAAAATGAAGTGCTGTTATACTAAATCAAAAAAAGCAGATTAATGACCTCTCAAATTTAGAAATAAAATTAATTATTGAAGAAAAATATCTTTGCTCTCCAACTTGGTGTTACACATTGTGAGGTTTAAAAGAGATCTAAATGTAAAGAAAAAATGAGGATCTGGAGGTACGCTCTAAAGTTTTTTCTAGCCTTCATGAGCAAACCTACTCTCAGTTCAATTACATGGTTGTCGAGACTAACATGAAGCCAATCTTTCTTCCCCTATAGTGCAGTTTTGACAATACTATGCCTGTATTAATACAATCACTCTGATGGTTTGCAGTTTTAGACAATATTGAAACTCTTCCAATGAACTCTATTCCTTTCTGCTTTCTGATTTCTTAAAGAAATGCTGATTTCTTTAAGAAGACAGTAAATTTTATTTAAATAAAGAACGGAAACTACATGGATTTGAGCTAAACTTTAACTCCCTTTAATTGTCCTTTCTTTTAGCATTGTTGTTTTAATATGGTAATTTTTAAGTTCTCCAAATAAGTGACAGGAAGTTTAAGTCTGTACAATCCAAATACATACACAGTATGTTTTAAACACAATTAGCTATTCAGAATAGCCACTTGGTCACCCTTTCCCCTGTAGAGGATGGGGAAGAAAAAAACTAAAGTGGTAAAGAGAAAAGAGACTCATGGGGTGAGATAAAAACAATCTAATAACTAAACTACAATAAAATTTCAAATAATTATAATAATGATGAAAATAATAATAGTAATAAATTCAAAGATACAAATGAGTGATACCACCTGATGACCAAGGCTCAGACCATTTCCAGCTAATGATCCCAGAGCAGGGAGAGTCCCAAAACTGCAATCCCAGAATGGAGATAAGATCCCAAGTGTCCAAGAGACCAAGATGAGCCTGAGAGAGGGGTAACACAGAGAGATGACCCAGAGAAAGAGAGAGAACTTCTGGACAGAGCCTCATCTATATACTGGGCATGACATGCATGGCATGGAATATACTATTGGACAATTTGTGTCTCAGTCCTAGACCTGAGGTCGAATCCTAGGCTAGTAATTGGGGCTGTGCTCTCTCCCAGCTTCTCCTGCACCTGCAGACACTGGCACAGCACAGAAGCTGAGGAGTCCTTGTCTGTCCTGGCAGCAACTCTAAACATCGGCATGTTATTAGCCTTCTCCTCAGCACAAATCCAAAACATAGCCTTTTACTAGTTACTGCGAAGAAAGTTAACTCTGTCTTAGCTGAAACCAGAACAGACATTTATTACACCTTAGATGCAATTAAAAAGAATAATAAGGGAATAATTTCATAAAAATAGTGCCTGATATGGGATACAGCAGCAGTCATCACAGGTAAAACAAGGCTATCATAAAGTACAAATTTTCAGTTAATAAATACTTATACTAAAATGATAAAAGTGGAAAGGGGATCATGACTACCATAACATTTTTAATTTTTGATCACACTTTCTCCCTTAAATGAAGTTTCAAAGACTATTTTTAAACTGGCAGTGGTATGGTGGACTCTCTTAAATACAGCATTTGTTGTATTTCCCCCCCTTAAAATATTCCCAGGAAAACAATGGCTTTTATTTAAAGGAAAAGAGCAAACAGCCCTAGATTTATTTCCTTCACCAGATTCCTACTTTCAGCTCTGATTGTATGAAAAAGTCTGTATTTGTTTTCAGAAACAGTTCCAATGTTCACTGGAAATAAAATTGCCCAATGATTGGTTATACCTGGGGGCCTACTCCACGTTTGAAAGGTACAAAGAATTGTGAACATCTTTTCTCCAGCTGCACAGTTTAAGAAAGTGAACACATGTTGTTTGTTATTAAATAAAATTCACAGGTCATGCTCTTATGGTACCACTTCTTATTTCTACCAGTTCCCTTTTGAATAAGCAAGTACAGATCTGTTGTATAAACAGATCACTGACTGCAAAAATAAGAAGCCATTCAGAACAGAGTAAAATTTAATGAGACGAAAACAGAAAAGAACACTTCAGAGTTTTTCATTGAAAAATATGTCAACTGAATAGGGAGGATGCTTTAAGGAATGGTTAATCCACACCTATACCTCTTACATTTCTTTTCTACTCATACATATGATAAATAAATAATAAAATAATTTTATCATCTCTTTTTGATCATCCGATTTTAGTCTTTCAGCACTTATAAATGCCATTTAATGGCAAGTCCAAGATTACTCTATGTATGTGGAATTGATTTTCCTTGTTCAGCTTGTGGCTTTGTTTGCTTTGACTTTTTTCCCACTTCACTTATAAGAGCAAAGTTAGGGAACAGTTATTTATCGTTGTTATTACTAAGAAAAGGTTAAGGAAGTATTCTTTAATATATTTGTGCAGATGAGTCTTGGTAGCAATTTATCTCTAACGTAACTAATACAAATTAAGAGATTTTTTTTCTTTTTGCCTCAGAGAACTGACATTTTATCTAGGAGCACAGTGTGTTCTATGAACATTCTTTTTTCTTAAAACTACTGAGGTCCACTGAGATCCTCTGTCTTCCCAGTGATATAAGCTGTCCTTTTTCCTCTTTTTCGGTCTCAGTTATAGTAATGTAAATATTCACTAATGCTCAGCCACACCACTATAGAAACTATACAGAAAGACAAAAGGTCTCCCAACACAGTGGAAACTCCAACAGAAGAAAGTCAGTCTCTGAACTGTTACATTAGCATTGCTTCATGAAAAAGCCACGGGGCTCAAACTGATAACCTGACATATACCCTAAATATACCTATACCTTCTGTATACCATATAGACCTTCCAGCCTTTGACAAGAAACTGAGAACTCAAGTGCCTCAGAGAATGCAGGGTATAGTGCTAAAAAAAAAAAAAAAAAAAAGAAGACAAAATATTTTATAGTGTCATTACTATGGTAGATTTTGACCAATGATAAGAAAAATATTTATTTTTTTAATTTTTCATTTTTTTTTTAATATAAAAAATCAACATAATCCCTGACATCCATCAGATGTTTTCAGAACAGAAATGGGAAGCCATGGTACTTCTTTGGGTGGGTAACCACTAAAGAAAAACAGACAGTCAAAGAGAGTATGTCCCAAAGATTCCGCAATGAACACGTGTGATGGGTTTGCCCTTGGCTGGGGGCCAACCCACATACCCATTCACTCTGTGTCTCAATCCTGAACCTAAGATCAAATCCTAGACTAGCAACTGCGGCTGTGCTCCCTCCCAGCTTCTCCTGTTTGTGGACAGCCAGAGGAGCTGAAAGACCTTGGCAGCCACATAAACATCACTTTTTATCAGCTTTCTTCTGAGCACAAATCCAAAACACAGCCCCTTGCTAGCTATTATGAAGTTAACTCTGTCTCAGCTTAACCCAGGACAACACAAAAAAACCTTCTGAGCTGAACAGCGAGCTGTACTTAAAAGCTTTTCCCAAGAGTTTGTCAGGACACTGAATGCACTGACAAGTTTTATTGGCTGTGACCAACTTCACCTGGGACACACCTGCACAGCTCTGCCCATGGATCCATTTAAGCTTAAGGAATTTATGCATAAATATGCTCTGGATAAAATATTTAGAAGCTGCTGGTCACAACCTAATAATTTAGTTGTAACAAACACAGAATATCAGAATTTAAGACTGGTTGAATCTGTGTTCACTGCAAGTTAAATCAATGTCACTATAGCTCATCAACTAGTTTTAAACTGATTTTTTTTTTCCAGTGCAACTAGCCAATCAATTACAATGAGATTTCCAGTGAGTATTTAGTAAAAGTTTCAACATGTGTGGCTGACCTTTGAGGCTTGAGATGGGAGTGCTTATTTAAGGCCTAAAAATGTGAATAGTAGAAGATGGCAGGAAAAATAACACTTCAATATATTAACCTCAGAACAATATGCTTGCACTGAGTTAAATAAGTAAGCGAGAACTATTACATAGTACTAAAATCCAAATAGCTAAAAGGGCACTGAAGATTATATAGGAAATGTTAACAGTATAATTTTTTCATAAAGTAGGAAATAAAAATCAGGATTTATTGCCTATTTGATGAGTGCTATTTAGAGGAAGAGCTCTCTTCTGTATTTGAGGATCACCAACAGATGGATCCAGCCTGAGTCTCACCCATCAAAATGAACTGATGTGTGTATGAGTTGTCAGAATTTGACCTATGCTAGTTTATTGAGTATATTCTCTGTTGTTTTATAAATTGGTTTGGTCAGTCTAGAATACAAGTTACTATAGCCCGTATTCTCCAACCTACTGTTGTTTTTTGTTAATTCCATGTAGTATTTATTTATTAGCTAACTGAAAGAAAATAAACATAATACCATGTTTAAAAAACGTGTTTAACTAATGTCACACAAAAAATACTGAACTAAAAAATTAAAAATCTTTTGGAGGTAATACCCCCCACAAATTTTCTGTGATTCCTTTTTTATGGTTTATTTTGATATAAACTTTTAGCACCTGCTAAGCCAGAATACTTGAGCCTCCTTTGTTGAGATGTTATGCTGGAAGTTTATGGTCAAGAAATTCTGATTATTTTTTTTTTCCCTGTCTTGAAATTCTGTTTGTATTTAATCAAATGCAGGTAGGGAAATCTGAATGGAGTTTGTTTCATTATTTTCATTGCATATATGGAACATCACAAAACAAGAAAAAGCCTATTCTTGTGTAGGAGTTGTGCTCATGGGAATAAGGAGGAAATTGTTTTATGTTAAGGTTCATTAGAGACCACAAATCAATTAGATTTGATTCTTGCATGCTTAGTTTTATTGCTCTCACTGAACCAGACTGTCTTTGCTTTTAACTGAAAGAGTCTATTTGAGAACTTTTTTGTGAAGCAGAATTGCAGTTTCTGGATACGTAAGTTAACAAAAAAAACAGTCACTTCTATAGGAATGTTCATTTTAGAGGAAAGACATATGTATATATTAATTTCTCAAATATGTGCATTATATTTCTTTAATATCCCACAGTTAAATTAGTTTAACAGTGGTCAATAAAGTGATTTCCCTCCAGTTCAAAAAAAAAAAAAAAAAAGGAAAAGGAAAATAAAAGAGAAAGAAAGAAGAATAACTTAAGAAAAGCTATTTGCTTGAAGAGATTCAAGAGAACCATGACAGATCTCAAAGGTGGCACTTAGCTTAGGTACTTAATGAGAATTAATCTATTTGGTCATATTCCCGTAAAAGAAACGTAAGTGGTTTACCTAGGAGCTTTCTTGCATCGTTCTCTGTATGGTTCAAAAAAGCATAATGATTTCTAATAATTTATGAGATATGCAGCAGCTATCTAGTGCAAGCAAACAAACAAAATTCTGAAGAGCTAACACCATTTCTCACTTTGTCTCAGGAAGTTATTTGCCACAACAGACGAATAACAGATTTTTCAGTTGCCTCCTGAATCTAGAAGAACTTGCTAGTTCCAGGTCAGCACAGAATCAACAACACTATCTTTATATTATGTTTATAGGATTTGAATTTTAGGAGTCCGAAGGCTCTCTCCATCCCCAAGTGTTTTAAATTTGGATATAAATAAGTCATCTTGTCAAAGAAAATCTACTATGAGTCAAGCCATAAGCTAAAAAAGTGACAACACTTTAAAAAAAAAAAAGTTTTTATTGTGTATTTTAGACTAATATATTTGTATTTGGAAACATTCAGTTGAAAATAAAAAAGTAATTGGGCTTTAAGGTATCACCAGCATTTCAAATTGAATAGCCTTTTCTTGCAAACTTTAACAGCTCAGGGCTCTAAATTTTAGAGGACGTTTTCTCAAAAGAGAAATATACAAAAGATTGATTTGGTCACACCAGAAATTTAGTAACTCTCAAAAGTTCACAACTAGATTTTTCTTCACATGAATTCAATGTCTATCTACTTGCATAGCCAATTTCTTGATCATTCTTGTCTACTTAATTATCTAAATATTCAAACCCTCTGTAAATTGAAATACTGGATATAACTTAGCTAGGGTATTTCCTTCAGCTTAAACTCTGAATTTAAACAAACCCTTTGGAACTTTGATGTGCATCTATAGTGAATTTAAAACTTTCTTTATGGTATGTTATGGTTTGATCCAGCTAGCAGCAGTAAATACCACATTGCCACTCACACAACCTCCCACCTCCAGAGGATGGAGAAGAAGATTAAAAGGGTAAAGAGAAAAAAAGACTCATGGGTTGAGA
>NW_010147264.1:38091-41088 GCF_000699245.1 Pterocles gutturalis | reverse complement strand
ATAAAGATATATATACATATATCATATATTTATTTATTTCCATTTAGGCATTGTTTACAAACTATTAACATATTAATAACAAGTATAGCTATTTTCGTTGAAAAAGTCTCAACTTAAGCTAACTAGTGAAGTGATGCTATGTGAGTATCTTAGGTAAGAATTTTATATGAATTAAATGTAAAAGAAAAAAAATTGCACTTAACCAGGTCATGTGCTTTATTGTTATGCAAGGTAAAACCTAGAAGCTGCAAGGTTAATTACTGTAATTTGGAAAAAGACAGTATAAGTAAAGTGCAGATGCTGTAATACCTATGTAATTAACTTGTAATTGCAGCATAATTGCACAGTGGTTTTGCTTTGCACTAGATTGCTAAACCGGATTTATAGTTACCTATGAATCGGTTAATTATACAAATTTTGACATCATATTAAATTTATTTCGGTGACAAAATTCCTTCAAATTGTCAAATAGGGAGTGTATGATTTTTTCAATTTCCTCCTCAGAAGAACATTTGACTGTATTTGCATGTTATATGTAGACAGCACACAAAAGTTGTAGCAAGTTAAACGTGAATCCTAAAAGGCTTTCCTTGATACATTATGCATCACTTCTCACAACATATAGCTCATGAAAAATACATATCACTTGGGCTGATAAAGCTGTAAGCAAAAGATGGAAGACTCAAACCTAAAGGCAAAAAAAAAAATAAAAATTCTACTGAAATGTAATTACATACACAATAGAAATATAATTAAGTGATTTTAGAGAAATAATGGAAGTGACACAGCCATCCACTGTCTCATGGTCTCCTGATACTCAGGAACAGAGAATGATGGACAATGCATCACTAAGTGGAAGTATTTTGTACTACAGAAGAAACAAGTTTTCTAAGCAATTTGTCTTGATAGATATAACAGTTATCTCAGGGAAAAGGGAAAGGAGAAAAGAACTCTTCAGAGCATCCTTTGAACAACTAACAAAACTTGCAAGGTGGTTTCAGAAGCTTGATGAAATGTTGGAGCAGCTAAGGAGAAGCTTTAGTGTTAGTTAATAATTTATTCATGCAACTAGCTGTTCATCCAAGGTTTGGGGCTAAATGTCCTTTTCACTTCTGTGGAGCAATCAAGCTGATTCTGATCACAGCAAGGAAGTCTTTTGCCATGGCTGTGGTGAGTCCTAAAACTGGGCTCCTTCCAAAACAGCTGACAGTGAGTTCTCCAGGGTGTTCAGAAGGTAATGGTGTTGTGCCTCTAAATTTAGGGCGCAGGCTAATTAGAAAAATTATAACACAGGCGTATCAGGGTGTATGTTGGTTAGCCCCAAAGATTTCTAGTATATGTCAATGCAGCAATGGATGCACACGAGCAACAGGGCCACAAACAACTACAAATACCCACGAATACCACAAATACTGGTAATCTCAGTATGCCCAGCACTATCCTTGGGTACAGACCATGAAGCAGCCTGCTGCCTTGCCAGTAAACCTGATTGGCCTCCTGCATCCAAACTGCATTCAGAGAATCAACCTTAGCTCTGCTAATTTCCCAGCACTGCCTGAAAGTTGTTTGACAAAATGTGATTTGGCTGACCCAAAACCAACCAGGATGTCCTAACACCTCCCTGACAAGCATTGCTATTATCTATGTTATATATAGCATATATTACAATATGTTGTATTAGCACAGTATTTTTTTTTTTAATGATAAAGAATTTCCATGTTCTGGGACACAGCAAACTGTGTAAGTGTGATGTGTAATCTTAGTTAATTATAATTAGGGAAAAAATTCTTTAACATTTTCTTTGATAGAAACTGAAGATGCCAAAAGGAAGAGTGAACAGTTCAAGCAGGTATTTGTACAAGAAACTCATATATCAAATAATATAATCACAACATCCTGAAAACTTTTTTCACTAGAGGAATAAAAAAAAGAATAAGCACCAGTTTATTCAAGTGGATTAAGTCATCTGTGCAAATCATTTCCACTGGCATTTAATAAAAGCTTAGATGAGCAAATTTTTGGAATTTTGCTTGAACATTAAGTGCATCTGCAGCAGCAATGAGCATCTGGTGGGTGCCAACAAACAGCACATGGGAACTCATGATGCAGTTTGAGCCAGCAGCTTTGGCGCAATATTCCCGTCATGAGGTTTTAATAGTAATACTCCACAAAAATTGAAAAAGAAAAAAAAGTGAGGGAGAAAGCTCAGTGGAGACTCCCATGCATTTTTAATTATTGTACCTAGGGTTTCCATCTAAATTTTTCATAGGAATTCAGTGTGAAACCAACTTCATTTAAGACATTTGAGCTCATTATCAAGCTGAGCATGTACTTTTAGCTGTCTTGAAAATACCTTTGGAATGCCTTGCTTTAGAGTAAGCAAGGTTCTCTGAAACACTTCATCTGTCAGATTGAAGTTATAGGTCCTCTTTGCCATCATGTAGGTATTTTAAAGAATAAAGTCGAAAATCAGAAACTCAGGAGGAAGCTGCCCTTTGAAAAAAGGAAAAAGCAGACAGATACTATTGCCAAACAAACTATATTTGTGAATGGCACTGTAACTGATGTTTCCCTTTAACTGCAGTCATCACCTTCTCCTGTCACATCACAGAGACACCAGAAAATAAACAGGCCTTAGAAACCTGATTTTTTATCAGGCAGTAATAGCATTAGCCACCTTTACGCATTTTCTTTTCATTGCAGAAGATTCAGTATATTCTTGCAAGATTTTATCAAAATTGAAATTCCATCAAAAAGGACTTCATTTGGCAAAAAGTAGCAATATCTATTAAATATCTGTTAGACTAGTATGCTGCTGGAATTCAGAAGCAAGAACTGATACTATTTGTCCCACGGCTCAATAATGTCCTAGTAGTTAGACATTCAGTTGTCCTGGTTAACTCTATCATGGCATTAATTTATCAACCACACCATGAAAATACCAGCATTTCTTGGTAATCATACAATGAAACTGCATAATGAAAATACTCAAATTCT